>NW_003549113.1:0-7364 GCF_000090795.2 Amphimedon queenslandica | reverse complement strand
CCCAGACTGTAAGTATTATTGGCAATGTTATATTCGTTTATAATAAACAGTTCATCTGTATTAATAGGTACTGCATATTTCTGTTTTCTCATGTTTGTGTTCCTTGACTCCTGTCCTTGTGCATCTTTGTCTCCTTTCTCTCCTTTGCCTTTCTCTCCTCTTCATACACACATATGCATAATTATAACTAACTTTTGCTTTCTCTCATTCCTTTGCTAGGTCTCTCATGTCTTCTCTCTTTCTTGTGTTAACACAGTTCTAGTATCAGTAAGCAACTGTAAAATTCCATACATATACATAATTTATATAAACATCGTTATTATTACTAATATTATTATTATTTTATAGTACAATGGTATATCACAGACATTGTCATTTGCTAGCTGCAATCATGTGGGAACAGGAATGCAAATAAATGCTAACAAAATTGTAATGGTAAGACACAATGCACACTAATGTGCTCTAGTGTACAGTGCTTGTACTAAGAGTGAGAGGGAGTATAGTATTCTGTTGAATCCATGTACATTTGATTATTTAAGATATGTCCAACAAAGTAACATTAATGCTTTGTTGCATTGGCTGAAGCATAATGATGGTAAGTGATATGTAATGTACATGTATTTCAATCAGGGGATTCCTGGGTAATTGACTAATTGTAATTGTAATTGTCACAGGCCTACATGTATGACACTGACTCACTAATTGAGTAAAGCAGAGGTACATGTACATGTACATTTACAGGAATGCCATTGCCACTATGTCTCAAATAAACAAATTATCACAACATTAACATTACTGAAAATCATTCTTTTGTAATAAATTTGAATTACCATTACAATTCATTGCTATGCACCTCTCTTTCTTTCTAACCTTTTTTTTCTTTAGTGCCTCAATCCTGCTATGTACCTCTATCTTGCAATGGACCAAGATACTCCTGATGTCATCACATAATGAGTCTTACATAATTCAAGTAAGCTCTAGTACATATTTCCCTTCTTATGTTACTTTCTTTGGTTTTAGGACAATAGCATCAAGACAACACTAAGACTAAAAACTGATTAAAATAATTATTTTTTTATAATCATTAATGTTTAAATGTAAGATTAGTTGACACTGTGCAGCAAATGACCTTCAGTAAGCAACACGCAGCATAAAAGTGGAAATGAATTATAGTTGTACCATACATTGTTGTATTCTTGTATGTTATTGTATGATTTAAGTTGCAAAAAAAAAATTTTAAATGTAATAATTATTTGCTACTACTATACAGCGAAGGCATGTAATATGAAGAAGTTCATGAGGCAAGGTCCTTTCACTTGATCCACTCCTACAATTGGAGATTTTGCAATACATAAGTTGCATAATGATCAATGATTTTTTTCATGTATGTGAGCAGTGCAATTCTGACTGTTGTCCAGTATCAGCAGGTAGGAATTCAAAATTACTTGTTTTGAAAAATAAGAGTACTAATATTGAATTAACAACTACAGAGATAATCAGCTAAACATACTTTCTGCTTGCTTAATGAGGGAAAGAAGCTGAAGGTTTTTAGCTAAAAACTCCAATGTTTTACATCACAAGTCCCAAAAATGCAATGAAGTTCTTAATACAATAATTAGCAAGTGCTACAGCATGGTTGAAAGGTTGTTGCAACCAAATTTCATATTTTGACTACTTTTGACCAAAACTTTGTTTCAGACATAATGTATATAACTATTGATTGGTTTACAGGGCTTGAAAAGCAAATTAGCTTCTGCTAAGACAAATTTTTATTGACCATTGCATTCAACTTTTAACCTTGCTGTAGCACTAGTTAATTATTGTATTAAGAACTTCATTGCATTTTTTGGGACTTGTGATGTTTTTTCTTGGAGTTTTCAGCTAAAAACCTTCAGCCCCACCCCCACATTAAGCATGCAGAAAGTATGTTTAGCTGATTATCTCTGTAGTTATTCATTCAATATTAGTACTTCTATTGTTCAAAACAAGTAATTGTGCATGCCTACCTGCTGATACCAGACAACAGTCAGAATTGCACTGCTAACATATAAGAAACAAATCATTGATCATTAAGCAACTTATGTATTGCTACATCTCTGATCTTTGGATTGGATCAAGTGAATGGACATTGACTCATGAACTGCTTTATATTACATGCCTTCGCTGTATAGTAGTAACATATAATTATATACATTTAAAAATATTTTTTGGCAATTTAAATCATAAAATAACATACAATAATACAAAAATGTATGTCAAACAATAATTCATTTGCACTTTTATGCTTTGTGTTGCTTACTGAAGGTCATTTGCTTCACAGTGTCAACTAATCTTACATTTATTTAAGTACGTACCTGTTAAAATTTTTAAATGAGTACAAGTACAAGTCCCTCATTTTTGCAAATTGTATTGAGTATGGGTACGAGTACTCTATTGTAGTACTATTTAAGCATTTGACCACACTCAAATAATTATTTAAGCCTGCTTGATACCTATGTACATGTACATGTGCATACAGGATGTGTAGTTCTTCATTTCAAATGTACGGTATGTAATTTTACTACTTTTGTTTCTTGAATTCCTGAAATTTGCATTTGCATGATGTACAATGTACATGTACATGATCATTAAGTAATTTTTCATCTTTAATTGATACAACTGTATAACATACTGTGTGTACATGTAGATATATGATGCTATTGTAATTCATCCTTGTGAGCCAGGAGTAACTGAATGGATTAATGTCTACAACCTAAAATGGTAAAGTCATTTATTGATATTTACGATAAAGTACTAGTACTACCAACTTAATTTGAACACTTTTAGGTGCGTCTTGTAGTGACAGACCAGTTCCTAATCTTTGTTGGACGGGACAGGGTCACCACTCCCTTGTATTTTGGGATTTGTGTATTTTAATGGGATTTATGGATATTTACCGTAAAGTACAAGTATTACCAACTTAATTTGAACACTTTTATGTGCGTTTTGTAGTGATGGACCAGTTCCTGCTTTTGTTGGACGGGGCGGAGTTGCCACTCCCTTGTACATGTATATTGGGATTTGTGTATTTTAAAGTCATTTATTGATATTTACGGTAAAGTACAAGTACTAACAACTTAATTTGAACACTTTTAGGTGCGTCTTGTAGTGACGGACTAGTTCCTGATCTTTGTTGGACGGGACAGGGTCACCACTCCCTTGTATATCGGGATTTGTGTATTTTAATGGGATTAATGGATATTTACCGTAAAGTACAAGTATTACCAACTTAATTTGAACACTTTTAGGTGCGTCTTGTAGTGATGGACAAGTTCCTGCTTTTGTTGGACAGGGTGGAGTCGCCACTCCCTTGTACATGTATATCGGGATTTGTGTATTTTAAAGTCATTTATTGATATTTACGGTAAAGTACAAGTACTAACAACTTAATTTTAACACTTTTAGGTGCGTCTTGTAGTCACGGATGCTTGTGTTAGAGAAAGTTAGTTGATGTCATGTACATGTAGCTATAATTTTTTGACTGCTTTATCATAGATTGGCTACAGGCAAGGACAGCCTCAGCCTGACATGTGTTAATCATATGATTGTTGACTGTTGAGTTGGGGGACTACTGTTTGTTATCCATTGTACCTGTAGAATGGACACAATGCAGTATCAGTAAGCCTTTTGTAATACATGTACATATAATACCGTATGGCTGGTAATTTCTTTGGGTCCTATATTTTGCGAAATCTACTAACAATCCAATTCGCAGATTTGAATTTCGTGTATTCTACCACGTGTACCATGCAGGTACCGTGCTAAATTAATTTTCATGAATCAATAAGGAATCCACGAAATCCATGAACTTTGCAACCCACAAAAATTACTGGCTATGCAGTAATGTCTGTCTTTAAATTATAAATACCGAAACTTAAAAGGATTTTAAAAAATTGTACCACTTGTGCTGCTCTTAAATTTTTACCATGCACTGTTTATCAATTATGCATTGAACTTCAAATATTTTTTAAATATTTGTGCATATCTTTTAATTCTTTAGGAACTTACTTGTTCTAGTAATTAGGTAATTTTATCTCCCTTCTCTCATTCCAGACTCGGTTGCAATGGAAGTTGATGTTCTCATTTTCCTTGTGTATGGCAGCTTAAGTGAAGCATGGATTTCAACAAATAAGCGAGTAGGAAACTTGCCATTATTGATTCTACCAGATAGCACTGCTACTTTTTCATTACTAAATGCAGTTTTGTTTTTATTGATAATTCTACTTATTGTAGCTTTTGCAAGCAAGTGACAGCATTAATGTTTTGCTATAAATATAATATTGCATTTATGAATATTATTACAGTCTCCATGAATATGATTACTTTCTTATGAATTAAAGTTTATGATAATTTAGTCTCACATGATTAAGTGAGAAACAGGAAGGGAATACGCTAACTTTGCACACGATGAATTTTGTTCTGAAAGAGTGAAGGTTTTGATAAAACTTTGTATATATAGATGGCAAAAAGCATCTGTTGAACCTAAATTATGACTAAAATTATTATTATAGGCATATGAAATAATATCTTATGTTTGATGTAATACACAATAGTCTCTAGAGCTTTTGTTTTATCCCCTTTTGACTTCATCACAAAATAAATGTGTGATTTGACCTACTTGGTGGTAGAAGTATTCACCTGGAGCTCATCCAACTGAGAACTTGGCTCTAAATGAAGTGAAACTCCTCACTATCTGTCTTCATTGCTAATGGCCATGCTTATTTACGTGTGTAGATTATTCATCATATGCTCTATGAGTCATATCCGGCGTCAAGAGCATAGCATATGGCACATCAATATCACTTCCTGTTTGCTATCCATGTGTGTATGTAGTATCTATAATGCAATAAATTTGAGTAGGTGCGGCTATAAGACTGTTGACTGTTCACTTTAACTGTGTATCGCTGTTTTATCCAAGTTACTTTTGTTGGACCCTGTTTAATAATTGAGGTAAAATTGAATGTTTCTAACAAAGATGTATGATGTATCTATAGAAGATGCCAAAGACACGAGCTAAGACAAGAAAAGTTGACAGGAGGACCCTAAGAAAAGAAAGATTTCATCATTTGGGAAAGAAAAGTTGGGAAAAGGTATGATTTCATGTAACTCTGTGTGTTAGTTAAGCATAGCTAGTGGATAGGAATGGTCCATAGAAGAGTTGCAGGAGAAGTACATGTAATTAAGGAGAGCAGTACCCTTTCCTATAAGCCTATGGCGTGGGTGAGGGCAATAACGAGAGTTGTGGCTCATTGTCAATCATCTTAAGTGGAATTGAAGGAAAATGTCTTGTTATGAGATGAAGTAGTACTATTAATAGCAAGCCAAACAGCTATTTTACTTATTGCATGACTCCTGAATGGATAGACTTTTTGTAACTTGTAGCATCACTTCACTTGTTGCTACAGCTAAGTCTTTGGTTGTTTTATACTTATATATCTAATTGCCATCAGCTGTTTTGCAAACGTTTTTGAAGCTTTTGTGTAACTTGGGGTATGTCTGTTTTTTACGATCGGTAGAGTATGTCACTAAATTTAAAAACCATGATTATAGAGGGAGGAAATAGTGTTCAAATGCACTATTTCCTTCCTACATAATGGTGTCACTAGGAACTATTATACACATATACAATTTGACCTATCTATGTAGGCAGAAATTAGTACCAAGCACTATTTTGTCCCTACAATACTATATGGAAGAATTGCACTATTTTGTTCCTACAATACTTAAGGGAAGAATTAATGCTTGCTACCCTATTTTGTCTCTATAATACTATGGGGAAGAATTTGTGCCCTCTGCACTTTTTTTCATAATGTAACAGCACTTTGTTTCCCTCACATACCGTAGTGGAAAATTTTGGAGGGAATTGAAGTTGGTGAACTTGGCATTTTGATAGCAAAACTCCAAAATAAAATCCACCATTTCAAGCCATTATATGCATGCTCAATGGTATGTGACCACAAATTTGCCAATTACCAAAATATAGTAATTTGCCGAATTCAACTCCCTCTAAAATTTCCTGCTATATGGGATAGCTACGCAACATTTATTTGGTCACCTTTAGCATTCCACCATGCATTTTGCAAGTATAATTAGCTACATAGACCAATACAACATTAAATAACATACATTTGTTAACTTGTTTGTAATAATCAATGTAGTTGGGTAACATATTCTGATACATTGCATCTTGATTTTCATGTCATAGATGGGAATAGCATGTAAAATATGTTTTTGAGACATTCAATCATGTGTTGTCTCATGTGTGACTGATCGACTATATTGTTAGCAGGATCATTTCCATAAAGAATAGATACTGCGTATGCTACTGCAAAGCAGGCACAATCCTTATCACCTTTTGCTTCACCAACCACGGTACTTCTACCATAGCAGATCCATAGAGGGCAATGAGCTGCTTCTTTAACTCTGAGTGAATGATCTCTGTGTAGAAGGAGTCATAAAGAAAAGCAATGCCATCCATAAAATGACTAGTAACCCAATGGTCCCCAAAGTTGTGGAAAAATAATGAATCATTTGTAGCCAGCTGAATGAGACTTAGTTTCTGAGTATACAAACACGACTGAATCATTGGCATGTCTGGAAATTGTTTTGACAGTAGTTTAGCAGTAGCTATGACATGCTTGTCTGAAAGGTGATGGGTTCCTTCTAGCTGTAAACAATCATTTTCCTGAAGATTTAATTCTTTTATCCAGTAGTTTACAGGACTAGCTGGTATCTCGTCAATGATGATGAGCAAAAGCATACCTGTATATGGGTATAACATAAAATTGATGGCACATGGTAATAAAAATGATATACATGTACCTACAAACATCTTGAAATTTTGATAACTGCAGTTTTTTCTCATCATATGACTTACACAATGTATCTTTACCCCAAAATAAAGCATGCTAGAGGTTATTGTCACAAAAAAGGAGACCTGTACCAAAATTATGTTGCATCACAAAAATTTCATAGCATTCAATACCCTTTGCCTTTCTGCCATCTCTTCCAGCCGTTCCAAACTGTTGGACTAATTCCTCAAATGTGCTAACCAAGTTTAACAACCTAGTCTATATTAGGAACATCTATACCCATTCCAGGTGCAGAAGTGCACACCATTAGCTATAAATATACATAAATTTGTTATCATTCTGGACCCAACAGACCATCTACTGTCATACAGAGTGGAGTGAAGCTAGAATGGATAGAGTGACAAGCTTCCTGATTTTTTAACTTCTTCTCTCTTTCAGCAGTTTTAAGAACTTGTAGTGGTGGTTTCCTAACATAAGAAGGAGCATCAGAGTCCACTATCCTCACGTCAAATA
>NW_003549108.1:0-7371 GCF_000090795.2 Amphimedon queenslandica | reverse complement strand
ATCCTATATTCCCCATCCCCCATCCAAATCTCCCATTTCCCAAATGCCAGTCCCAGATTTTCAATTATCAATCAACAATTTTAATTTCCAATTAGAAAACTTTATTAAAAACTCACCGGTAATTCAAACTCCATACTTAATTGACCTAATAATAGGTTTTGATAAAATGATTCATGTATTCATATCAAATTACCAGGTTGAGTAGGCAAATCACTTGAAGAACTTTCGAGTAATTCTCTATCTGAGAAAAAAGGAATTTCATAAACATTGAATTTGTTTTTACAGTATTTGAATGAATTAGGACATTTCGAGGAAATTGCCGTCACTCACCAATTGTCTTTAGAGTTGTTACACTACTCTCTAACCGTTTCACTCTGTAGTTGACACAATGCCCAAGAGCTTTCACATTTTCAAGAGCTTCAAAGATGTCTACAATCTCTGCCATTTTGTAGGAACCTAGCAACAAAAATTAACCCTTCTACCCTGCCCACCAATATTATTTACAACTAATTTCATTGAAGTAGTGACATTCCAGTCAATTTTAGTCAAATATCACCTTTCAAATGTCAGTTTTGCAAGATTTTGCGAAGCCACACCCACAAAGATATATTTTTTGGAATCTACAGACAAAACGTCGGTACGAATTTTCAATCTCGGAAGGATCAAAGGACACAAGTCTTAGCATATTTTTTCTTTTTTAACTGCAATTTCTAAGTATTATTTCAATGTAGGTGTGGTTCCTCAAAACGTACACCAACATGTCATTTGGCAGTTTCTTTCATTCTCAAACAAATCTTTTTTCGAAAAACCCATTCATTGTTTATTCATTATTTTTATTTTTTTTTTAAATTATTTAATATGCAGAAAGGGTGTTGTTAATCTCAATGTACATCCAAAATGAAATGGGAGCCAAAAAGAACAACATAATAGTCAATTTTTGTCTAATATCACCTTTAAAATGTCAATTATGTAAGATTTTACGAAGCCACACCCACAAAACTATTTTTTTTGAAACCTACTGACAAAACGTCGCTACGAATTTTCAATCTTGGAAGAATCCGAAGACACCGGTCTTAGTCAATTTTGTCCATTTTTACAGTAATTTTTCAGTTTCATTTCAATGAGGGCGTGGCTATTCAAAACGTGCACCAGACTTGTTGCTTCACTGTTTCGTTCATTCCGAAACAAATTCCCTTTACAGAAACCCATCTGTTTATTATTTTTATTATTTTTTATAAATTATTTAATATGCACAAAGGTGTGGTCAATCTCGATATACATCCGAAATGTAATAGGAGCCACGGTGAAACAACGTACTAGTCAATTTTAGTCTAATATCACCTTTACAATGTCAATTTTGTAAGATTTAGCGAAGCCACACCTACAAAAATATTTTTTTGAAATCTACGGACAAAACGTCGCTACGAATTTTCGATCTCAGAAGAATCCGAAGACACCAGTCTTAGTAAATTTCTTCCATTTTTACTGTTTTCTCTCAGTTTCATCTCAATGTGGGTGTGGCTCTTCAAAGCATTCACCAGACTTGTTGCGTCACAGTTTTCTTTCATTCCAAAACAAATTCTTTTGACAGAAACCCATTTGTTGTTTATTTATTATTTTCATTATTTTTTATAATTTATTTAGTATGCAAAAAGGGTGTGATCAATCTCAATATACATCCAAAATGTAATAGGAACTACAGTGGAACAACGTACTAGTCAGTTTTAGTCTAATATCACCTTTAAAATGTCAATTATATAAGATTTAGCGAAGCCACACCCACAAAAAGAAATTTTTTGAAATCTACCGACAAAACGTCGCTACGAATTTTCGATCTCGGAAGAATCCAAAGACACCAGTCTTAGCCAATTTTTTACCATTGTTACTGTAATTTCTCAGTTTCATTTCAATGTGGGCGTGGCTCTTTAAAGTGTGCACCAGGCTTGTTGCATCACAGATTCGTTCATTTCGAAACAAATTCCCTTAACAGAAACTCATCTGTTGATTATTTATTATTTTTATAATTTTTTATAAAATATTTAATATGCAAAAAGGGTGTGGTCAATCTCAATATACATCCGAAATGTAATAGAAGCCACGGTGGAACAACGTACTAGTCAATTTTAGTCTAATATCACCTTTAAAATGTCAACTTTGTAAGATTTTACGAAGCCACACCCACAAAATTATATTTTTTGGAATCTTCAGACAAAACGTTTATACGAATTTTCGATCTAAAGACGACTGTCTGTCGTACGACAAAGTGCCCAAATGATGAATTTTAAAATTTCTCGACCTCTTTTAAGTTCCGTCACATGGGGGTGTGGTCTATACGACCAGATACGTCAAACATTAAAGTTAAAGATACCAACCAGAAACAAAAGTAAAAGTCAGATTTGAGGAAAGAAAACGAGGAGAATTTTTAAAGGCTATTATGCCTTTATTTTGTGGCCACACCCACCAAAAAATTTTTTCCGGAATCTTAAGACAAATTTGTACCGTCATACCTTGTTTCAGGACGGTCCACCCACTCCAGGCGGAGTTACAAAAATGCAAAGACCGATTTCTTTTCTGTGAATTAATTTTCTTTTTTTTCTTTTTTTCTTTAATAACTATTATTAATATAATAGCATTACTAACCAGTAAGAAAATGGCAGTAAGAAAGATTCTCGATGAAATAAATAACGTATATTCCGTTCTTACTGAAATAAACAGCCGTCTGACCTCAATCGAGGACGACATCAGCTTCCTGCTCTCGGAAAGTGAGTCATTGTCGTCATCAAAATTGTCCAACACCCTTTCGTTTCGCTTCACAAATGATTACGACATTTCTCTTTTTTTCCACAGGTTCACAAAAAGACACTGATGACAGCACACCCTCAGACAAAGGTATTAATTCACACATTAACGGACGAGTAGTCTCGTCATTTGCTACATTAATGTAATATTAAGTAGACGAGCCTTTAATTTAACCCTTCAATATCATTTTGTTTTGTGTAATGATAATTTTGAGAACCGAAACGAAAGTACACGAAGCGAATTAGCAAACAAACGATTGAAGCTATCAGTTTCCGTGAATTTTGTCTATCATGAGTAGCTTTATAACAGACCACACCCCTCAGGTACAAATAGTTAATAACAAAAAACAAAAGTGATAAAATGAGGCTTTAGAAAGAAACTAGGGTTGTCAATGAGTGATCAAAACTGCCGTGAAACATTTCATAGCTACCGTTACACGGACCACACCCCTACTCCGGCAAGAGTGAGAAAAAGTGAATAATTAGAGTAAAATTTAACATTTTCTTGTCCAGTCTGATGTCACAGGGTCCTTCCAGGATCGAAAATTCGTAGCGACGTTTCGTCTGAAGATTCCAGAAAAAATAAATTTGTGGGCGTGGCTTCGTAAAATGTTACAAAATTGACCTTTTGAAGACAAAATTTGATTAAAATTGACTAGTAAGTTGTTCCACCAGGGCCCCCAGTACATTTCGAACGTACATTGAAAATGACCACACCCATTTTGCATACTTACGAAATTTAAAAATTAAAAGAAATAAAAACATTAACAAATAGTAAGAAATGGGATTTCAGAAATGGGAGAATGAACAAAACTGTTGAACAACACGTCCCCCGTACATTTTGAGAGACCACACCCCCATTAAAATAAAACTGATAAATTAAATTTAAAAATAAAAAATATTAGATTAGTCTAGTGTCTTCAGATCCTTCCGAGATTGAAAATTCGTAGCGACGTTTCGTCTGTAGATTCCAGAAAAAATAAATTTGTGGGCGTGGCTTTGTAAAATGTTGCAAAATTGACCTTTCGAAGATGAGATTGGATTAAAATTGACTAGTACATTGTTCCACCGAGGCCCCCAGTACATTTTGAACATACATTGAGATTTACCACACCCATTTTGCATACTTACGAAATTTAAAAAAAATAAATAAAAATAAAAAATAAATAAATAGTAAGAAATGGGATTTCAGAAATGGGTGATTGAATGAAACAGTCAAACAACACGTCCCATGAACATTTCGAGACACCACACCCCCATTGAAATAAAGCCGATAAATTAAATTAAAAAATTAAAAAGTATTAGATTAGTCTAGTGTCTTCGGATCCTTCCGAGATTGAAAATTCGTAGCGATGTTTCGTCTGAAGATTCCAAAAAATATACTTTTGTGGGTGTGGCTTTATAAAATCTTACAAAATTCACCTTTTGAAGATGAGATTGGATTAATATTGACTAGTCTGTTGTTCCACCATGGCCCCCCGAACATTTAGAAAATACATTGAGATTGACCACACCCATTTTGCATACTTAAGAAATTTAAGAAATAAAAAAAAATAAAAAAAAATAAATAGTAAGAAATGGGAATTCAGAAATAAGAGAATGAACGAAACCGTCAAACACAAAGTCCCATGCACATTTTGAGAGACCACACCCCCATGGAAATAAAACTGATAATTTAAATTTAAAAATAGAAAATATTAGCTAAGTCTTGTGTCTTCAGATCCTTCCAAGATTGAAAATTCGTACCGACGTTTTGTCTGAAGATTCCAAAAATTATACTTTTGTGGGTGTGGCTTCTTAAAATCTTACAAAATTGACCTTTTGAAGATAAAATTGGATTAAAATGGACTAGTATGTTGTTTCACCATGGCCCTCAGTACATTTTGAACATGCATTGAGATTTACCACGCCCATTTTGCATACTTACGAAATTTAAAAAATAAAAAAAAATAAAAAAATTAATAAAGAGTAAGAAATGGGATTTCAGAAATGGGAGAATGAACGAAACTGTCAAACAACACGTCCCATGCAGATTTCGAGAGACCACACCCTCATTGAAATAAAACTGATAAATTAAATTAAAAATTAAAAAATATTAGCCAAGTCTTGAGTCATCGGATACTTCTGAGATTGAAAATTCGTAGCGACGTTCTGTCTGAAGATTCCAAAAAATATACTTTTGTGTGTGTGGCTTCGTAAAATCTTACAAATTTGACATGTTAAAGGTGATATCGAACTATAATTTACTTGTATGTTGTTCCACCAGTGCCCCCATTGCACCTCTAGTAAGAGTACAAAAAAATTCATATGAGAAACTTTCTACATAGCAAATTGTATTTAATGAACTTAAATGTCAAAGGTTTTTTTGTGCCTCAGGACACACTCCTGCGACTCCGTCAAAGAGCTCAGGGGATCCATCAATAAGTAATCCATATTGTAGATATCTATTAAAGTTATAATCAACTTAGGGACAAGTCCCAATCGCCTCTCATTAAGTAAACCATAGCACACTTTCAACTTATAAATACTTTCAGGCTTGAGTAAAAAGTCGGCAAAGTCAGAATCTCCATCACCTGGGGCATCGCCTGCAATATCAACCATTATAAAAAGCATCATTGCCAAGGGTAAATCATCATCATTGAAAAAGTTACTTTAAATTAAATTTAGAGACTACCCCTTCTCCGAAAGAATTGACGAAGACTCTTTCAAGTAATAATAAAAACTATAACCTTAACATTCGTTAGCAGGTTCAGCCACAAACGTTGCTTCTGGAGCAACGACAGGTACTCATTGCAACGTATAATTCTTAAATTTTTGTCTATTTAGGCAGCCAAACAACTTCATCTGTTACAATGCGTATGTTGTTTAAAATTTTTTTTAAGTAACTTTTTTGCAGCTACAAAAAGACCGTTTAAGCCTAGAGGTAAAACGCTGTCTCTTTCAACAGCTTTCATTTTCATTTTGTAGGGACCGTGCCACCAGTGGCAATCAAAAAGAAAGGTAAAATGCCAAAAAAATCATTTAGTGTTGCCACATGTTTGAATTTTCAGCAAAGGCCAAGACAGGAATGACTTTGACCGGTAAGTTTAATCGAAATATATCTTATTTTATGTCCCACACAGGAAAGTCGTCAAAGGGTAAGTCTGAAAACTAACTTTCGTTAAGGTCAAGTAATGTTGCTACAGGTGGAGACACTGTCAAAGGGCCCGACAAGAGTAGTAAGTCCACAACTTGCCCCCATTGTTGTCACTGTAATCTTTTAGGTCTCATCAAAAAGAGTAATTTCGTTCAATGTGAGTTACTTTTTATGCAAATTTATAGGTCAAAGAGTGACAATCGTGGACTCCAACAGTAAGTTGCAACTCCTTTTAACACACATAATCTGATATCGTTGTTAGCTCAACCTTTCACAAGCAACTTAAGTAAGCTTTAGTATTTGCTTCTTGATCATTCTTAATTTTTAGCAGAAGAACCACCTCTGCTGCAACTGCCAAGTAAGCAAAATTGTAAAAAAATTACAGTATTGTCTGCAGCAATAGCGGCCATTGAATCTGACATAGAATCAGGTAAGTTTAGCTTGAATATTAAAAGCTTAGCATTTCGAAAGTCTCAGAAAGTCATAGAATGGACCAAAATTATTACAAAAATATTAACATTTTTTCTTAGAGAGTGAGCCCAGTGACAATGACGAGGACGAAGAGGGGGACACTCTAACACCAAGTAATCCAAAACTTGCATCAAATTCCTTACAAATGTACGTTAGCTGCAAAAAAGGCCCGCACGGTAAAACAAATTCAAGATTACTTTGAAGACGAAATAGAAAACGGAACCACCCCAAAACTATCGAGATGTAGAGACTTCATCTACGAACGCAAGAGCGATTTAAGTCAGAAGCAAGTCCAAGATAGGGTGCGTAACCTGCTAAAAAATAGGGACAAGTGACGACAATTGCAAAAGGACAAAAACAGCCATTTAATCAAATATTTTATCACTTGCGTTTCACTTCATTTATCAATTTCATTTATTCTACACATTTAAACTTGGGAATTATTAATTTTTGTAATCTCATTGTATAATTCATATAATAAAATAGTTTCAGGCCACGTATATGGAATTTGTTTAATTTAGCCAAATTGGTATTATGACATGCAATATCCAATAAATATACCAAAATTTAAAAGTTTTCTATTTTGGGAGGAAAGTAAAACTTTCAAATTTACAATCATGAATATCAGTCCCCAAACCCAAGTTCCATGTTCCCATAAATCACCTAAAAGTACTCAGTGATCGCACATATCCAATCGGTTCCCAATCACAATTTCCAACAAATTTTCTTTGCCCCCAATTTCCCATTATCAGTCCCAATATATTCTAGTCATCATTCTTCAAAAAAGCCACCATTCCCCATCACACATCCACAATCCCTCATCTCAAATCCCGCTTTCCTTATCCCCCATCCACCATCCCAAATCCACATCCCCCATCCCCCCACTCACATCCCCCATTTACCATCTATCATCTTCCATCCCCCATCCCCCATCCCCCATCCACAATCCCCCAAAACCCCATCCCA
>NW_003549091.1:0-7402 GCF_000090795.2 Amphimedon queenslandica | reverse complement strand
TAATTTTGACAATAACATATTAGATATGCATAATTTGCACAGAGAAGCACCACAATCAATGGAACTGTCTTGTTTGGGTACAAACTGTTGCAATAATAAACTAAAATTTGTAAGTTTGTACATACCACTTCATAGTATGTTTGTATAGTCTGAAAAGTTAAACTTCTGTGTGTGCACCCCTACCTTTTTTTTCAAATACATTGACAGCACACTATTCAATTTGAACAACAAAACATTAATTCAAATAAAATTTTGATTCATACCAGCACTTGCTTGTTTTGTCACAGTAAAATATTTTTCAATAGAATCAAAATTAAAAAATTGATTTATGACGCTTAATAACCTATACAAATCCGCTATTAATATTGTAGACAAATAAATTTTAAAAAGAACTGACAATTAAAATCTAGTGGCTTCTGACATGACAAGGCATTATATACAATAGATTAAACTTTACTTACATCATATATAATCCTAATTTTATAGTGTCAAAACATAGATATTATGCGTACAGCTGTAATGAAACAACTTACATAATAGTATCAGTCAACAGTCTCATCAGGTTGATTTGCAACCAATTTACTAAAGATTGCTGTTGGTACCACACAAAACATAATTATTGCTCTAAAAAATTGCAGTTTTTATTTAATAATACTCATCCTATATAGTCTACATTGTATTCCTGCTTATATTCACTGTAAATGGTAATTCCTCTTTGAATATATTGATTGAAGATATAGACTTGCACCAAATAATATAGAAAAATCATTAAAATGGTGTCACTGAACTCCTATAAAGAATAACAAATAGAATTCAAGTGATGGTTCAGTATTGTGATGCTTCATGCAGCCTGTAGTAGCAATTTTGCATTGATAAAGTTAAATTTTCGCTAACATGACCTCTTCTATTGGTCCTAGCATAGTTAATACGTACATAAATTTATTGTCCAAGTATAGAAGTGTTTTAAAGACAGACTATCCATGAATGATTGTCCTTTACATGGATATTTATGGTCCTGTCGGGTCCGCATCAGTCCGTCCGTCCGTCCTTCCTTTTCGGGCGGGGCGGGTCCGTCCGTCCGTCCGCTTTTGAGACCCTACCGCAATAATGAGGCGATGCGCTTCGCGCATCGCCACGGTCCCTCTTTTTATTGTTTATAATTTCTTTTAATTTTGACGGATTTGGCGTTCCATAGATATGTACATGAGCATTCCGATTCGAAGTTGGCTAGAAATTGTTCCCAAAAATAGGTTCTGACACGAGATAAGACAGTGGAAGTAGGGAGACTCTGGTCCATAGGAGGAAGCCTGGGGAATTCCATAATCTTGGAAGCCTTTTGAAGTAGGAGTGTCGAACTGTACTGGTAGAAGCAAAATTATACTGCAGTTTACATGCGAAGAGGCCCTGATCATAGTGTTAGAGAATGATACAAAGTCGAGAATATCAAAGGATGGGGATGGGTTTCTTACATTTTTGGCAAAGAAGGATAGCTATATCATTCAGTTTTAGAATCATCACCAAAGGTAACATGTTTAGAGATCAGTGTTCTTTTAGTTCATTAATTACATTCTAGTTTTAGTTATAGTACTTAAGAGCAAAGCATATATATTTAGTTCCAGTTTCACTTATAATACAGCCTCAGCCTTTTAATTTTAGTTACGATTATGTGATACCATTTTGTTTTAGTTATAGTTAGAGTTTTAGTTATAACAAACCAAGCAATAACAAGCGAAACAGTCGTTGACTCATAGCAACTTCATATATTACCATATACACGAATAACCCACCAACAAAAGTACCCAATCAACTGCTTTAATTTTGGTCAAAGCATAGTAGATTTCAATTAATAAGTTGGTATGGCTAGTACTAGTAGAAAACTGTTAATTCTATTTCAGTTATAGTTTTGACAAGTCATTTTAGTTATTATTCTAGTTACTTTGGGATCAAATGGAAGAATTATAGTTTAGTTAACTAAAATCACAATTTTTTGAACTAAAATAGATTTAGTTATAGTTATAGTTAACTAATATAACACTGTTAGAGACATTAATTGTGTCCTATAATCAGAGACAAAATCGTTCAATATAATATTTGGTAGCCTTCCGCTGGACTCTTTCCAGTAACTTGAAGTCCCTCACAAGATTGGGCCGCCAGATTAAAGAGCAATACACTAATTGAGACCGTACCAGGTATATATACAATGTCTTTTTGATTTCAACAGAAATAGAGATTGAGAAAGACCTCCTTATTAGTCCCAGCATCTTGTAGGCTTTAGAAATGAGAGATGTGATTATACACTAAGATCTTTGTGAACAGATGAGACCCTAAAAGGGCAGTTGTTAATGGTGTAGTGAGGGGCATAGCTCCACGTGACAAGTCAACCCTCAAGATGACACTCTTGTTCTCATTAAATGACATGCCATTATTCTGACACCACTCACTCAAAGTGTCCAGTTCTTGTAGGGGACTACTGAATGAAAGGTTCTTGTCACAGGAGTGGAAACACTTTGTGTCATCAGCAAAAAGTAGTGTAATAGAACGTAATAAAGAGTACAAACAGAAGGGGCCCCAAAATGGCAGACATTTGTGTCAACATTCTGATGGGAATAATAAACGACTTGGCACCTTTGCTAGATGGCAGAATTGTGTCTTGGGATATATTGAAATCTATTGGATTATCTTTAGAAATTGCCTACAGCAGACATTGCACATCTATAGACGATATATAAATATTTATACGATTTTTTATGATAAAATAAATACAAGTACATACATGATTCTGTTTTGTAAGTAGAAGAATAAAATCATTTATTTACTTACGCCATGCCTTAATTGAATTTGGTGTGACCAAGTAACACACATGCTCAAGGACATCATCTATTGATTCTCTCTTCCATTCACTTCTAGCAGTAATCTGACAGTAGCAGTTTTTCCAAACTGGAAAAACTCAATTTTCTTAAATAATACTTAACAATACTCATTTACTGTACTATGAGTGCATTTTATGCAAACATATAAATAACTATTAAGTGTTTTTGTCCTCTCTTCTTCATTTCAATACATGATATATAGTAGATGATTTTTTTAGTAAAATACACAAATTAAGTTTTTTAAAATAGAGAATATTTTTGACATTAGTACAAGTAAATACAAGCACTTTATTTTAAAAATAGAAGTAAATACAAGTAAATGAACTATTAAGTAGATGTGCAATGTCTGGCCTACAGGGAGCTGATTGTTTTGGAATTCTCAGGCGATTTGTTGGATCAACAAAGACATGTACCAGTGTAAAGGATCTATATCTATGTAATAATTATTGTACTCTAATTGTATTGTACTATTTTACTGACTGGAACATTCTAGAAAATGACTTATTTCTGTATTGTATTATTGTACTTTCTGGAACCCTCCAGAAGACTGTGTAACTTTCATGTATTTGTATGTGTCCAAAAGTTTCTGGAACCTTGTGATTAGTATAAATAGAGTTTTCGAGTTATTGTTCTGTTGTTCTCCACTTGTTTATTCTAATAAATTCTTTTAAAAGTCAAAGCGATCTTTGACACTATAGCCCATGGTTTTTTCCAAAAATTGGCTCCGAAATCACTCCAAATTTTTATTACATTTTTTGATACATATTGATGTTGTTATGCTGTGTAGAAAGTTTGAGCTGATTCCGACTTCAATTTTTCAAGCTACAGCCATTTTAAGAAAATGCCAAAAATCTGAAAAATACCCAAGGCTATAACCCATGGTTTTTTTTCCAAAAATTGGCTCCGAAATCACCCCAAATTTTTATTACATTTTCTGATACATATTGATGTCCGTATGCTATGTAGAAAGTTTGAGATGATTCTGACTGCAATTTTTTGAGTTACGGCCATTTTAAGAAAACGCCAAAAATCTGAAAAATACCCAAGGCTATATATAGCCCATGGTTTTTTCCAAAAATTGGCTAAAAAATCACCCCAAATTTTTTATTACATTTTCTGATACATATTGATGTCCTTATGCTGTGTAGAAAGTTTGAGCTGATTTCGACTTGAATTTTTCAAGTTACGGCCATTTTAAGAAAATGCCAAAAATCTGAAAAATACCCAAGGCTATATGTAAAGGATCTATATCTATGTAATAATTATTGTACTCTAATTGTATTGTACTATTTTACTGACTGGAACATTCTAGAAAATGACTTATTTCTGTATTGTATTATTGTACTTTCTGGAACCCTCCAGAAGACTGTGTAACTTTCATGTATTTGTATGTGTCCAGAAGTTTCTGGAACCTTGTGATTAGTATAAATAGAGTTTTCGAGTTATTGTTCTGTTGTTCTCCACTTGTTTATTCTAATAAATTCTTTTAAAAGTCAAAGCGATCTTTGACATTTGGTGGCAGCGGCGGTGGGATTGCCTCGAGCGGAAGACAGAGGGTTCCCACACTATTGAGAGGAGGAGAAACAATCTCGGGATTTTATGACGGAGGGTAGCCGTAGTGAACAGACTACTTATAGACTACGAGACATTCCAAGGAGGAATTACAATTATCAGCGGAACGTGATACAGAGACGATTAGTATATACCATGGAAGGTGGTGAAGGACGTGTGGATGGTGAAGTCCAAGAGGTACGAGAGGAAGATACTCTTGGAGGTATTGGTGGACACTCAACAAGGAGTGATCAGGTGACACAGTCCAATACTGGGACTGAGACTGCGTCCATTGGAGGTGACGGAATGATGTGGAGAATGTTGGAGACACTGATTGAGGATCGCCGACGGCGCAAGGAACAATTTGCAGAGGAAAGACGCTTACGCGACTTGGAGTTGAGGAGACGAGATGAGGAGCTAAGAGCTGAACAAAGACGGAGAGATGAAGAAGCGGTAAGGAAGGAAAGGGAGATGAGAGAACAAGTTGATTTACTGAGGAACCTGGTGGAGAGAATCCTCGAACAGGGGGAAGCTGCTTTACGAGAGAGGGCAGCTAGGGACAGAGATGTCAAAGTAACAAAGTTGATGGAAGAGGATGACATTGAGGCATACTTAACTATGTTTGAGAGACAGATGGCAGCTTTTGAGGTACCGGTAGAGAGATGGCCTTTTAAGCTGGCGCCTCAGTTGACTGGGAAGGCACAGCAGGCTTATGCAGCTATGGAGAGTGAGGAATCAACTGACTATGTGAAACTTAAGGAAGCTATACTAAGGAGATATCAGATAGATGAGGAGTGTTACAGGCAACGATTCAGAACAGCCAAGAGGAGAGAGGGAGAGACGTGTCGAGAACTGGTGACCAGATTAAGTGATCTAGTAGAGAAGTGGACTGGGAAGTGTAAAACAATAGCGGAAGTGAAAGATTTAATTGTGATGGAGCAATTGGTGAAGACTATGCCAGAAGACATAGGAATCTTCGTGGCTGAGAGACAGCCTAAGACAGCAACAGAAGCAGCTAAACTGGCGGATGATTACCAGTTAGCAAGAAGGGGTCGAGTAGGACCAAAGAACGGAGGAAAGAGTGAGAAGACTCAGAGGACGACTATCACTTGCTTGAGATGTGGGAAGGTCGGGCATATAGCTAGAGAGTGCTGAGTCTCACTCTCAAGATTTGCGGAGAACAAGACGACAGCTAAGACTGAAGCTAAGACAGAGAGACCTAAGCGGGACCTAAAGGAGATAGAGTGTTTTAATTGTCATAAGAAGGGACACTATTCCTCTAATTGCCCTGATAGAGCACTATTTTGTATGGAACGACGAGTTGGTTATCGAGGTGACATAAGGATCAAGAAGCGTAAGGAGCCTAACAAGCCCTTATTGGGAGTGCTGAAAGCAGGAACAGTGGAAGGTCGTGAAGTACAGGACATACTTATAGACACAGGATGTTCAAGGACTATGGTACATGAAGATAATGTACCACCGGAGAAGATATTACAGGGGGAAGCCACAGCTATAAGATGTGCTCATGGAGACACAGTATTATACCCACTAGCTTGTGTGGATATTAGTGTGGGTGGAAAACACTTGGAAGTGGAAGCAGCTGTATCAAACACCCTACCTACAGCAGTACTTCTGGGTACTGATGTACCAGAACTGTCAGAACTATTGAGCGAGAAACCGAAGGAAGAGAAATGTGAGGAAGAGGAGTGTGATGTCTTTGTAGTAACCAGAGCCGGTGCCAGGGAACAACAAAGGCTAGAGGAAGAGAGACGGCAGCAGGAGGAAGACTCAGGTGTGCAACCTAACCCAGCTGGACTAGGAGATGAGGAGGAGATGGCGACAGACACACAGGAATGTACAGAAGAGGAACCACTTACTGGAATGAACAGTGATTTAGATGTACTAGATGACAGCCTTTTTGTTGAGCCTCGGGAAAAGACGAGACTGACTAGGAGTCAGAGACGGAGCATACTGGAGAGACACCGAAGACTAGTTAACACTGGAACTACACTATGTACGACCATGGATGACTTCAAGAAGTACCAGGAAGAAGATAAAACATTGGATGGAGTGAAACAAGCAGTAATGGAGAAACTACAAGGTAAGAGAGTCCAATTCTTTGAGCAGGATGGACTGCTATTTCAGAAATGGAAAGATCAGAATGGAGAAGAAACAGAACAGCTTGTAGTACCAGAGAGATGCAGGAATGAGATAATGAAGATTGCCCATGATACACCCTTTGCTGGACACCTAGGGAGAGAAAAGACTATACAAAGAATATTACAGCGGTTTTATTGGCCGGGAATTTTCAGAGATGTGGCTTACTATTGTCGGAGTTGCCCAAGTTGTCAAAAGTCATCATCGAAAGGAGTACTGCGGGCCCCATTAGTGCCCCTACCAATAATGGCTACACCATTCAAACGGATTGCAATGGATATTGTTGGGCCACTACCGAAAAGCAGATCAAGGAAGCAATATATACTAGTGATTTGTGATTATGCGACTCGATTTCCAGAAGCTATACCAATGAGGTCAATCGATGCAGCCCATATTGCAGAGGAACTATTGCATTTATTTGCAAGAGTGGGAGTACCAGAAGAAATTCTCACTGATCAGGGGAGTAATTTCACATCGCAATTGTTGACGGAGATCTACCAAATGTTACGAGTACGACCTATCAGGACAACACCCTACCATCCACAGACAGATGGGCTGGTAGAGAGGTTTAATGGGACACTGAAGAGTATGTTGAGGAAAGTGGTTACGAAGGAAGGGAAGGACTGGGACAAACTGATACCCTACTTACTATTTGCCTATCGAGAGGTTCCACAAGCATCAACTGGGTTTTCCCCATTTGAATTGGTCTATGGAAGGACTGTGAGGGGACCATTAGATGTGATACGAGACACGTGGACAGCCACTAAGGATGCAGATGAAAGTGTTATTGCCCATGTACTAACTATACGAGAACGACTGAGAAG
>NW_003549081.1:0-7428 GCF_000090795.2 Amphimedon queenslandica | reverse complement strand
ATAGCATACACCTCCATTTAACGGATAGCACCTAGTGTACCAATTACATTCCTTACTGTATAAAATAACCTCCACATAAAGGACACCTCTGTATAACAAAGCAATTTTCTTGTACGAAAGTGTCCATTATATAGAGGCTAGTCTGTATATATACACGTACATGTACATGAATAAAATCTTTTCCCTTTAACATATTATGTGTATGTATCACATTCACATGTGTATTGATGTATTTATACCTTTACTAGCTGATAGTAGGAGGTTATTGTCTTTTGGATGAATCTGTAACTCATTCACAGCATTACCATGACCAGTAAACGTCTAAACAACAACAAACAAATATTATAAACAAACAACAAACAAATTATACTTACAATAATGCACTGCATTGTATCTGTACTAAAAATAAAATAAAATAAAAAATATAATTTAAATATATCATAATAATGTTACCTTAATATTCTAATTATTCCTTTGACTCCACCCACTGCTAATAACACCTCTCCGCCATCGCTCAGGCTCCATGTACATGTATAGAAATTTTCTTCCGCCTAAAAATTAAGATAATAAAGTACTTGAGCATAAGTACATCAATATGTATCAGAAAATGTAATAAAAAATTGAGGTGATTTTGGAGCCATTTTTTAGAAAAAACCATGGGCTATAGCCTTGGGTAATTTTCAAAAACTTGCCAATTTCTTAAAATGGCCATAACTTGAAAAATATTTGTCAGAATCAGCTCAAACTTTCTACACAGTATAAGGACATCAATGTGTATCAGAAAATGTAATTAAAATTTGGGGTAATTTCGGAGCCATTTTTGGAAAAACCATGGGCTATAATAGCCTTGGGTATATTAAAAAATTGATTGATTTCTTAAAATGGCCATAACACAAAAATATTTGTCAAAATCAACTCAAACTTTCTACAAAGTATAAGGACATCAATGTGTATCAGAAAATGTAATAAAAATTTGGGGTAATTTCGGAGCCAAGTTTTGGAAAAACCATGGGCTATAGCCTTGGGTATATTAAAAAATTGACTGATTTCTTAAAATGGCCATAACACAAAAATATTTGTCGGAATCAACTTAAACTTTCTACACAGCATAAGGAAACCAATTTGTATCAGAAAATGTAACAAAAATTTGGGGTGATTTTGGGGCCATTTTTCAGAAAAAACCATAGGCTATAGCCTTTGGTATTTTTCAAAAATTGGCCGATTTCTTAAAATGGCCATAACTCAAAAAATATTTGTCAGAATCAACTCAAATTTTCTACACAGCATAAGGACATCAATATGTATCAGATAATGTAATAAAAATTTGGGGTGGTTTCGGAACCATTTTTAAAGAAAAAATCATGGGCTACACATTACAAAGAACATTACATTTACAGTTTTCCAGCCACTTTGTTATTGACCACACTCATTACTTACGTCAGCATCAGTATAACACTGGATAGGTACTATCTGATTATCAGGTACACACTGATAGACAGTAACCTAATGAATGAAGATAGAGTTTACTAATAAACACATAAACAATGTACATGTACATCAAAATAATTACAATACCCTTTTTCAAAATTCTAGCACAAAAGCTTATATACCAAACAAAATATAATGTAGTACATGTACATGTACTGTGCTGATAATTGATACTTTCTTCCCGAACCAATATTTCCATCGGCCCCTGGATCTAACGATCCTACATCAACTATTGGAGTGTAATTAATTAATTAATAGTGGGTGTGGTTAGCTCAATTATTCAATAACCCACCCACCCTGTTAGTTCCAACTGTAGCAAATATTCTCTTCTCAGGAAGGAAAGGATTGAACTGCACCCCAAACAAAGGCTGAGAGTGTCCTTCCTACAATGAATAAAATTAATTAAATAAAACTACGGGGCACACCTTTAAATATCCCACTAGCTTGTAATTTACCATCGTTACACGTGATTCAAGAATACCGAAATCTGTATACATCCGTATACTACAAACACGTGGATGATAAAATGGCTTCTACAATCCCTACTTCACCAATTGACGGTTATTCTGTGCTCTTCTCTCCGTTTTCTCCTAATCTGTTGGGATTTGTGGGTGGCAGTAATTATGGGATAGCAGGAAAAGGTGGTCTCATTATCATAGAACACGGACCAACCGGATATAAGGAGATTAGGAGGTAGGAGGATTGTTGTATCACGTGATAGTCACATGATTATAGGTATGGATGGAAGGACGTGCTGTACGATGTGACGTGGAGTGAGATTGATGAGTCAGTGGTCGTTGTTGCTAGTGGCGATGGAAATATTGTCATTTTTAACATCACCCAAGATGTAAGAGAGAGATAGGGATTGAGGGTATGGGTTTTGTTTTGCTTGTAAATTTTGTAAAAATAAATTTCACCTACCAGAGCCATAATGCAACTTATATTTCACTAATTAGCATAAAATTGCTAAGTTTTTTTCCACCAGCAAGCAATACCTCTACATGTATAACTAATAATTATTGATTATTATTTATTTTTTTAGGTTCCTGTGGCTGTAATGTCTGGACATTTAGGAGAGGTACATTAGAGAGACAGAGAATCATGTACAGTAATGATAATATCATAATAGATCTAGTAATGTGTTATTAGACTAAAATTTTGTTGCCACCATTGTGTACTCAATACTCATGCTCAATGATATGCGAATTTAAATTTGCCAAATTAAAGCTTGCATGTGTCACACTAAATATTACCCCACCCCAAATTACCCTCCATATGAATACAAGAGCCCTCTGGCTTTTATTACATGTACATTAAGCATGCTTATGTTAGTAGTTTAATACATTATTTTCTTTCCCTCCCTCCCTCCATCAGGTCAGTAGTGTTGAGTGGAGTCTCTCAAGGAGAGAGCAGCACCTCATCAGTTCCTCTTGGGACAAGACAATAAAACTAGTGAGATATCCTTCCTCTTCTTCCCTTTATAGTAGCCTTGGTTGGTTATTTTAATTGGATGAGTTGCTGTTGATTAAATTTAGCATTGATCTACATGTACATGTAGCTTTAAAACATTTAAAACATTATGCTTGAACAAGTTACAAAAGAAAATGTGCCTTACATTCCTCATTGTCCATATGATCCATAGGTTCCTTTAGTTACAAATTTTTGAGTTACATGTATACATGCACATGTGTGTGTATTTTTACAAGCTGCTTTCAAATTTACCCAAAATCATTTTCATTTTCTGTCATCTTATTATTTTTTTTTCACAGTGGGATCCTGCTACTGGTACTTGTCTAAATACACTGTCTGGTCATACTGGTATAGTGTACTCCACTAACTGGTCTCCTCACATACCAAACACTGTAGCATCAGTATCAGGTGATTACATGTAATGATAACTGTGTTAGTGAATGCTAGAAAATAAAATTCACCATTTTGTTGTTTGTCCATTCTCGATGACGCGTGTCGCTACAAAATTTACCAGAAACTCTCACAAACATTTTAATTTTGTTAAACCGTTAATTTGTAAGTTAAAGTAACACAAATAAGAGCTAATAATCACTTTGTGTAAATTGTAACAGACTCAATTGTATACGGGTATAGGCTATCAAGTTTTCTTGTAATTACTCCCCGTGGCAGGGTATCCTCACAGCTGATGAAATCAAGAGTATCATCATCTAATTGTTCATAAGTAGTTTCAGTGTCATCTGTTAATGGAACATCTGTTAATACTTTTACAGCTCCTTCTAGTCCTGGGGGCGACACTACAGCTTTGTATGTAAGCTTTCCAAATATGTTAGGTACTTTAGGTAAGAATTCATCAAATTCACCTTCATGAATTGCAAATAATATGAAGCATTGTTCATTTAAAATATTTGACATCATTCTAGCTGACATGTGCCAACCACATGCACCAGTATAGAAATGAACTGCTTCACTTCCTTCGGTAATATCAATGGGTAATAATGGATATGGATCATCAGCTAATGCACTGTGAATGTTGACAATTTCAGACTTTAACTTTTGATTTTCGTCTCTCATTTCTCTCTTAATCTGTTCATTTTCTTGTTTTATTTGTTCATTTTCTTTCTTCAATTGTCCACAAGCTACAGCTAATAGTGTCATGTGTTTAGTATCAGCAGTGTGTACATGTACATCTTTACGTAATGGCTTATCATTACAACCAGCCCAACTAAACACACAATCTACTGGCTCTAATGGACACTCATTGATATGAGCAGTGAGACTACCTTGTGGCATATTAGTAGACACACATTTATTGGGACAAGTAACAGGATACTGCCTGCATTCCTCATAATGATACTGTATAGAGAGGAACGTACCTTTACTCCTGCAGTATTGGCATTGAAATGGACGTTGAAAACATTCTCTATCTTCATGAAACTTAAGATATCTACGTTGCTTTCTCTCTTGACATTTCTCATATCGACACTTTACTTCTTCATATTGACATTCTCCTCTTCTCTTCTTTTTCTTGAGGTGAGTAGACATATTCTTCAATTCTCCTTTCCATTCACATCCTTTCTCCTTATTACTGCAGTAGACCTCCAATCCATTGATAATACGTGAACACTTCTTATCGACAAATGATTGATATTCCTCCTCTTGACACAAAGGACAGGATCCATTACTAGCTTTTACTCTCTCAATACAAGACCCACAGAAATTATGTCCACAGCATGTGACCTGATGAGGATCTGTCAAGATATTAAGACAAATTGGACACTTTATCTCCACATGCTTAGGAAGATCCTCAACAAAAGAAACGTCTTCTCTCTGAGCCATGTGGATTTTTTATCATACATGTGACCCAACGTCACACTGACCTCCCGTGATTTATAAAGGTCAGTTATACAGCATTTAGGTATCATACCATGTATGTGAGCCTGAGGTTCATAAGGCCGTGACCAACTTCTATTCAGACTGATGTACTAAAATAAACAGAATAGTTTACTTAGCAACAGTTTTTAAAGATATAATGGAACTATAAATAATTATTTTGAAGATAGGAGACCATTGGTTTATGCATGTAAATCTGGAAATTTAGATGTTGTACGTCATCGGTCCTGGTGCTACTTATTCAACCTCCCGGGAAACTTGTTGGTAATATATGAACCTGATATCAAGCAATTGGTCAATTGCCAACTAGGCATGGTAAAAACTAATTAATTAGTTACTGGTCTCCACAGATACTAAATTCACACTGTAGCATCTGTATCAAGTGATTACGTATGTACATTTATGTTGACGGGAAATGTGGACATTGGGTAATTCAACTTCATTACATGCATTATAGTGTGTATGTGTACATATACATGTACTTTGTATAGTTGAAGTTCATTGGCCAGTGTATATACATTAGATCATATTAATGATATTCAACTCTTGGATTCATAATATTGTAGGTGCTAGCACTTCTTATGTCATTTCAATGTTCCTTTACTTCTATTACTTGTACATGTAATGCACATGTATATTTAGAGGTGTTTATAGCCACATTTGGAGTAGCTGCTATAGTAATTTTATTGTAGGTTGATTCTTTGCCAAAGTTGTGTTTGCAAACAATAGTGCCTATACTGAAAGAGGAGAGGGAATGGCGATACTTTATAAGATATTGGTGTTGATGATGGGTTGACAGTTTTCACTAGTACTGTATAGCTAGAGTCTTTTGTGGTCAAAAATTTTCGTGAATTTTGCTATTTATTCAAAATTCATGAAAATAAAACCTGCAAAAATTGATTTAATATGGTTTAGCCAAAAGGCAGGAAGCCGTCAAATTAAAACCATGAAATAGATTCTTGGATGATTTTCTGAAATTTTTGGGCCATGAAAATTTATCACTATACGGTATAAAATCTGCCATTTTTTTATTTGTGCACATAAAATTGCAATACTGTGGAGCTAAATTTGTTTACAATTATCACTTTATATAAATTGTAGCAGAATCAAATGCAAAATTTTCATGACTTGATAGTTCCTTTTTAATGACTCCTTGTGGTACAATCATGTAACTGGTAGACCTAATGCTATTAAGAATATCATGAGGTAATTGCTGATAACTAGCTTGAGCATCTTCAATTAATGGTATATCTATGTCTACTATGTCTGTTAATGATATATTTGGGACTAGTTCTCTTGGGTAAAAGTACATGAAGTTTGGGTCTGAGGATAAGGTATTAAATTCAATTGCCCATGGTGTAGCTTTGTATGTGAACTTTCCATAAATTTTAGGCAATTTTGATTAAAATTTGTCGAATTGACCTTCATGAAATGCAAACAGTATGAAGGAATGTTCATTCCATTCATGTTCAGCATAAGTCATTATTCTAGCTGACATGTGCCGACCACATGCACCAGTATAGAAATGAACTGGTTCACTTCCTTTGGTAATATCAATTGGTAGTAATGGATTATCAGCTACACTGGAGCAAATGAGATATTTTAGTTCTGTGTTTTCTCTTTTTAACTGTTCTATTTCTTCCCTCATTTCTCTCTTTATCTGTTCATTTTCTTTCTTCAATTGTCCACAAGCTACAGCTAATAGTGTCATGTGTTTAGTATCAGCAGTGTGTACATGTACATCTTTACGTAATGGCTTATCATTACAACCAGCCCAACTAAACACACAATCTACTGGCTCCAATGGACACTCGTTGATATGAGCAGTGAGACTACCTCGTGGCATAGTATTTGATGAACATTCATTAGGGCAAGTAACAGGATACTGCCTGCATTCCTCATAATGATCCTTTGTAATAGAGAGGAATGTACCTTCTTCCCTACAGTATTGGCATTGAAATGGACGGTAAGGGCATTCTCTATCTTCATGATCTTCGAGATATCTACGTTGCTTTCTCTCTTGACATTTCTCATATCGACACTTTACTTCTTCATATTGACATTCTCCTTCTCTCTTCTCTTTATTAAGATGAGTAGACATATTCTTCAATTCTCCTTTCCATTGACATCCTTTCTCCTTATTACTGCAGTAGACCTCCAACCCATTGATAATACGTGAACACTTCTTATCGATAAATGATTGATATTCCTTCTCTTTACACATAGGACAGGATCCATTACTAGCTTTTACTCTCTCAATACAAGACCCACAGAAATTATGTCCACAGCATGTGACCTGGTGAGGATCTGTCAAGATATTAAGACAAACTGGACACTCTATCTCCACATGCTTAGGAAGATCCTCAACAAAAGAAAGCTCTTCTTTCTGAGCCATTGTTGACCAACTAGATTGCCACTAATCCTATCCCACTTCCTGTGATTTTACTATTTAATTAATCAGTTAGTCTTATCATCAAAATTTTAAACCTTTAACATTATATAATATAGTAAAACTTCAAAAGTCAACACAAGAATTAATAAACTCATGTTGCACACCATCAGATTAAATCAACAGCCTTT
>NW_003549058.1:0-7470 GCF_000090795.2 Amphimedon queenslandica | reverse complement strand
GTTATATTCCATTCACTTAAAAGTGCTCCAAAGCACCTAAACTGCTTGCACCTGCATAAATTTTAGCTGCTGCATTTACTTACAATCAGTTTCATTGCCTTTACAATATCATCAACAAATAGTCAACTTTTTGCAAAAAAAAAAAGTGTTGAATAGCAATTATATCAAAGTGCCGACAAAGCATTCTTTCACTTTTCTATTCTTTTCTATGGTTTCTATTTTACCACTAATATTATTCAATACCAATTTCTGCCAAGAAGGTGTGGTTTCCTGTAAAGCGCACGTGTTTGCCCTAAAAAGAGGCGTGGTAATTGCTTTTTTATTAATTGTTATTACCTTGTTGTAGTTCTACAACAAATTGTCAGGCAAAGAGATAATCATGCAAGATCTTGGTAAGATTGTAAAAAGAATAATGGTGTTGCAATGTAATTTAATATGCATGAATTTAGCAATGAAATTTACTTAATTTAAAATGATAAATAATTTGAAATTCAATCTGGCACACAGAGTATTTTAATAAATTATTATAGTTACTCATCACTTTCAATCTTTGTTTGTTTTGCGTCCCTGCACTTCTGGTTTAAAGTACTTTTAATTTTAGACATAGAATAGTCACTCTTGTACTTGATCTTGATGCAGTCTCAAAGCAATGAATAGAATAATTTGTGACCATAATTGACAAAAGGTACCTTATGGGGGATTTTTAAATTCATCATTATAATGAAAAATATCCACCTGTCAGTGCCCTGTTAGTCAACAATTGTTTATAAAAGTTACATAGTAACTTTTTGCATCCTCTGGATTAACTTTATAATAAATGGAACTCAGGATGTTGGAATTTTTAGGCTATAAAGACCAATTTTCCCATTTGCCATAAGGTACCTTTTGTCACATTTTATGAAAAACCTACAATTTCGCATACCAAACATAAGCTGCACTCGACTCTGGTCGAAAGGTGGTTTGTTACTTTTGGCAGATTGGTAGATTAAACCTGCCTTTTGCTCCTCTTTTGCAAAGAGTGCATCAAGCAAGTTTCTACCATACCCATACACATCATTTGTTTCAATATTTTGGAGTTTGACACCATTAAACTGCAATAAAACGTGTTGGAATTAAAACACTTGTGTTTTCATTGTATAAAACATACCTCAAAAGTGATCACTATGAATATCTTCATCTGTTAATGAATAAGTTGAAATTGATTGAGAATCAAATATTTTCTCCTCTATCCTGTCTAACCGTTCATCAATTCGAATCCGTAAATCCTTAATTTAAAAAAAATATCATAAAAATGTATATTGCATGTACAATTAATATTATTGCTTAAACTAATTCCATTATTAGCATAAAGCAGAGCTTTGGGGGGGATCAGTCTGCATCTGTCTGTCATTATTAATAAGTAAATCAGCCTCTGTTGCAGTTTTTTAAAATCTGCAGTTGTAGGAAAATTGTTCTTTTAAATAGTCTCTTAAATTTTAAAAGGACAATGTATTTCACAAAATTCATAAAATGGTATGTCTAAGTAAGTTGAGTTCTTAAGGAATTATCTTTGAAAATGTTGGCCAAATTTGTAAAATAATTTACACAAGTTAGAACCATATATAGTCGGCCTAAGAAATAACAACTATAGATAAATTAAACATGTTACAATCATTGTAACTGATGCAATACAATACTGAGTTATTATTTTGTGGCGTCTTTAAATGTCATGCATGAACTCTTGCAATAATTATTTCTGACTAGTACTTTTTACCTTTGCTAAGTTTTCACTGTTGGTCCTCTTCTTGCCTTTAATTGCCTTTGGCTCCTTGATTTCGTTTGAATTTGAATTTTCTAGTGACAACAAATGAAAATGTAAAATTTCGACATAATTTATGCTTGGTTATTCAACTTCAAAAATGTTGGCTTCACGAATTTAACAAGACCAAAAAGGAAATAGATAAAACTTAATGTATAAACAGGGAGAACTATTGTTGGGTTAAAATGTAGTCAAAAGGAGTACTATTATTAGTAAAAACAATCAATTCTGGTTAATGATCATGCTTATAACTATAAAAAGTAGAAGCTCATTTATGAAAAAAGAAAAACAAGGAGAGACCGACCATAAAGAAAACAAAAAAGGCACAAAACAGAAAGAAGGAATGAAGTTGACTGAAATTAAACCAAGCCATCCACTTCATGCAGATAAAAGAGAAGAGAATGCTACTTAAAATCCAAGTAAAATGAATCAAAAAATAAAGTTCAGACAATTGAACCATTGCACAAAAGTCAATCAATTGCAAAGTACGATTTACTAACATTAATTACCATGGGACATCTTTAGGGCTAAATATTTCATAGATTACGTAGCTACTCACAAAAGTAAATTCCTGAAAATTATTGTATGGGCAAAAAAAATTTGAATCAGGGGTAATAATGGCATTATTTTAACAGCAAATTACAATCCACTAAAATTATAGCCCTCATAAAAAGGTGCCCAAAGTACTTCTCACCTCTCACACATTGCTAATTAGTTTGTGACAGTCATTTTCATTACTTTCACTTTCAAAATGTAGAGTAACTGGCCTAACGAAAAGCCTGGGGTTTTAGTTATAGTTCAATAGGCAACACTCATATTTTTCCAACTCATGCTGTCACAAATAAAATTCTCCTGCCATGCACTAACAACTCAATATCAGTTTCAATGACAAAAATAATAAGGAACAATTGTACCATCAAAAATACTGGTTTTATTGTTAAATGTAATTAAAAGTGCTGGCACAGCCTGGAAACAAGATGATTGACCATGCATGCACTATAATCAACATACCACTCCCTGAGCTACTTCCTTCAATAGTACCATCATATGATTTTTCATTTTGCCTTTAAGAATCACGGTATTTCCTGAAGTCAAGTCATCAGAGTGAAAATCATCACCATTTTCTTTTGACAGTGATGCTATTAAAACTATCATAGTCCTACCAGTTTGATTACATTTCACTTGAACTTTTTCTGTGGATTCATTGTTATAGGTAATATTTCTGATGATATTTTATTAACTGACCTGTTGTATGTTTCACTGATGGCTGCACAACTGATGCCTTAGTAATATGAGCTGGCAGATTTCTTATCCTCTTTGGTCTAGTTGGCAGCTTCAGCGGCAAAATTGCTTGTGTTTCATTTGAATCAATAGTCACATCGGACTCATAATCTTCAGTAGAGTTCAAGGAAGGAGCAGGACTAGATGCCATATCTTCTTACTTGTTGCCACGCGCATGACTGCAGGTGTCAATGGAGCACACATGCGCAGCCTTATTACTACATGATGGCATCAAGAGGGTTAGTCTCGCCCCGCCCCTTCGCTACCTGCGGAGGAAGGGTCTGGAGACACTCAAGGTAAAAGTGTGTGGAAAGAAGAACATGTGGTTGGCTCTACGTCATGTGACAGAGGAGACCAGATTCGTCAAAACAGCTTAAACAGATACTTTGCAGCTAAGAAAAGATGAGGATACAGTCTCTTGGATATCTCTTGCAGATTTGAGAGCAGAAACTCTTCACAGAGCACCATAATATTTACTTTTTATTGATGACGTTTTATTGTAAACACGTGACAGTATTATTACGTCATAAATGCGTTGGCGTCATTGCAGTAAGCAGCACAGTAATGCTGCTCTTAAGCTTTGAGAAAGAAGTCCAGGGAGCGTTACAGGTTCCTTCCTTCTTTTATTTGGTTCTCATTCTTCCACTTTTGTCTTAAACAGAGCTCTTCGGTCACATGACTTCTTGTCCTACACGTGGTTCAAGCAATCTGATTGGGACGTGAATTTCTCTGCATGAGCACACATTTTTACCTTGAGTGTCTCCAGACCCTTCCTCCGCAGGTAGCGAAGGGGCGTGGCGAGACTACAAGAGGGTAATATAAAACTTACCGTTGTGACTCTAAAAAGTATATGCCTAGGACGACATTCTGGAGAAACAAGAAGATTAGGTAAAATATTGATTCCTTTGTCTGCATTTATTATGTGTCTATAGGTTGGAGAGCCCTCAGTCAGTTGGTCCAAAGAGTGATACTAATCCAGTAGATCTATTTGCTCATAGCAGTGAACCAACAAGCTTATGTGAAAATGCTGGTGAATTTGAAAGCAGTTTTGATCTTGCCATGTTAGCTAGTGATTAGGACAGTAATTGTGAAGACATTGAAGAGCAACCTTCATCAGAACTAGATGAAACAGAATCTATGGCAGATCCACATGAAAATCTAGATCTATATGAAGAAGTTGAAGGAGTTTGATTGAAGATGGTCAATTTGAAGGTTTGCATTTGGCAGCTGATGATGATATACATCAGCTAGAAGATGAGTACTCTCAACCACTATATGAAAGTGCCACTGTATCAATTTGTGCTGCTTTAGTTGCAATCATGCACTTGAAAAACTCTTGGAAATTACCATTTACAACTATTTAGAAACTCTTGCTTCATTCAAGGATACTGTGTCCTAATGACAGCAAGCTACCTTCCACTGTTTACAAGTTAAGAAAGTTCTTTCAGCGGTTTCATCAAAATAAAGTTTAAACAATTTTCTATTCTGGTTGCCAAATGGACAAAACATCATGTACATGCATAAGTTCTGCAACTGAAACTGAAACATTTATTCAGATGGATTTGCCTATGCAGTTCAAATGCACACTCTCCTGTAAGTTGAGAGTCATACATGGATGGATACTGAGCCTTTATTTTAAGTGAACAAAACTTAAGTAATGCAGTCACAAAGTAAAATGTTTTTGAAAGTTTATTTTTAGGTCACTGGAAAAATATTTAGTACATTCACAACCCAGCTTCGATTACTAATTCATCTAATATATAATCTACTACAATGCTACAGAATAATGCTGATTTCTTTTCGTGCCAAGAACATTTGGGAGTCATTACTAATGCTGATGGAGTACCATTATTTAAGTCTTCTCGGGCAGTGTTATGGCCAGTTTATCTAGAAATTGGAAATTATCCTCCAACTGTTCGATTTCATACGGAAAATGCCATTATTTGTGGTTTTAAGATAGGCCAGTCTAAACCAGATATGCAAATTTTGCTTAAGCCAATTTTAGAAGCAATAGATAATCTAAATATTCTTGGATTTAGCTTTGACAGTCCAGTTGCGGTAAAAACAATTAGAATAAAATTATTGTCTGGTGTTTTTGATTTAATAACCAAAGCTAAAGTTCTATGTATGAACCAATTTAATAGCCATTGTGGTTGTCCTACATGCCTTCATCCAGGTGAGCACAAAGGAAGCCGTGTTTATATCCCTGGCTTGACATACCCATTACGTACTGAAGAAGGAATTGAATATGCAGTTGCAAAAGGTGTTTCAGAGAATAAGACAATTGAAGGAGTGAAAGGAACATCACCATTGCATGGTTATGTGCATTTAGTAAATGGCATTCCTCCTGACTACATGCATTGTGTATTAGAAGGAGTGACAAAGGCATTGCTAAAGTTGTGGACTAATCCTTATAATAGAAGCAAACCATTTTTAATCAGAAGAGAACTAAAGAATGTAGACAAAACACTGTGCCAACAAAAACCTCCTCGTGAGTTTAATTGTTCACCCATGTCTATAACAGGAGATATAAACTACTGGAAAGCTAGTGAATTCAGAACATGGTTGTTATTTTACTCTATCCCTTTTCTTTTACACATCTTACTATCCACTTTACTGCGCACTTTTTGTCTGTGTAATGCATATACTGCTTTCAAAGCAAATTACAGACATGGAATGTGGCACAGCAGGAGATGCTGCTAGATTTCTACAATCTTCTGCCAGAACTATATGGTGTTCATAGTTGTAGTATGAACGCAGATTCACTGACTCAACTGTGTTACTACGTCCAGTTATGGGGACAGTGCCGGACACATTCTGCATTTTCATTTGAAAGCCATAATGGGCACCTTAAACGAACATTAAACTCTAATCGACAGGTTGCTGATCAGTTGTCATGTCATATTGATGTAAAAATAATGCTGCAAAACTTTATTCTGAAATTGATAAAAAGGAATCTGAAAGCTGTTTAATTTTTTTATAGTTTAACAGGCATTCATCTACAATGACAAAATTGACCTATGGCTATGCAATTGGTAGCATCGTAATTTGTACTTTGACATATGTTGAATAAAATGCAGCAAGAGACATTGATCCAAGCATTCAATGAGTACAAAAATTTGAAAAACTTTAAATGAGTAATACCATTCCTGACACAAAAAGTTATGATGAAAAACATAAAGAAAGCAAACGAAATAGTTACTACCGTAATTCTTCGAAATGTTTGACACTCTAAATTTGAAAATTAATAAATATTTCACAATTTCTGCCATAATTCATTGTAAAAATTTGTTTTTAATATTATTGTTCCATGTGGTTTTAATTTCATCACTTACCTTAGTTCAGTATGAGAGAAGGATACTCTGAACAGCCAGGTTAGTGTATAGCTGGTTTAGTGTATTAATGGATCCCTCCAATTTTGACAAATAAATTCATTTATGAGCTTCATAGCTACTCTCCCTCTAAAAATTCGTTTTTATAAATTACAAATACAAAACTTGATTTGACGAATTTTTAGAGGAAATATGGTATTGCTGCTTCAGAGACTTCAACAATTTAGAACAATTTGGTGCCATTAAAGGATTTGCTGCAAGCACACAAATAGGTGCTATTGCATTCATTAAGGTACTTACAATAACAGAAAATTCTATTTTAAAAGCATCAGGAAGGCCATGTAGGCAAATACTTGATCAATATGAAAGCTTTTCTTTAACATCACAATGCATTATTGAAGTTTTACCTATTCATTATGCTAGTGCTGCTCTAGTGGCAATTTCTGTCAAGGACATAATAGCAAATTGTGTAGCTGTTACAACTGTGAATTCCAATCAATTATATTCAAAGGATCTTTAAAAAATTGGCTATTAATTTCTTTATTGTCATTTGCTAATCTTTGCAAATTTCAAGAACCTAAAACTAATTTTGAAAGCAATTTGATTGTCTTATGAAACAAAATTTTATTATCTTACCAGATATTGAATCATCCTGATGTCCCAAAAATCTGGCTTATTGCTCATGTACCAGGTATCCAAATGATGTAATGCTAAATTGCATCATTATGGGTAGGGTCTACAAGTAGTGCAATGCCCATTCATATCTATGCATAATGCAGCACAGTAGGCCGTACATATAAAGGACAGCAGTACATGCATACAGTACAGCAGGACAGTAGGACAGCAGTACATACAGTACAGCAAGATAGTAGGACAGTAGGATAGCAGTACGTACAGTACAGCAGGACAGTAGGATATCAATACATACAGTACAGTAGGACAGTAGGATAGCAGTACGTACAGTACAGCAGGACAGTAGGACAGCAGGACATATACAGCACAGCAGGACAGTAGGACAGCAGGACATATAGTACAGTAGGACAGCAGTACATACAGTAC
>NW_003549053.1:0-7477 GCF_000090795.2 Amphimedon queenslandica | reverse complement strand
ACCTAGAACGGAGGTGGGGCCAACTATTGGAAGAGAAGACCCATGCCTCTCCCAAGAGGGGGGCAGAGATTCCGTGGTGCCCAAACAGCCCACTACTTCCAGAAATCCTTCCCCTACGCACCTAACTCTTTTTTATCACAATATTACTGGTGAAATTTTATAGTAACTGATTAGGAACAATTAGGAGAAGAAATCATTAGTAAGGATAAATGGTAGGAGGTAGATAATGAAACCTAGAGTGAAAGAATGAGTGGATGTGAATAAGATCTGAGAGTAATAGATATGAACAAGAGGAGGGGGGACAATTTCATATGCATACATGTGCATTAACAAAAAAACAAAAGGAGAGAGGTGTTATAGGTACCAAATTCATGTGAATAGGAGTAGGGGGGAGACCCTGTCTGCGTGAGTATTGGGTAGTCTGACCTAAATAGTATCCGGCCACTATCCGACAGGATTCCCAATTAGACAGGGCCACCCCCAGGAGGGAGTTCCTCGGTGTATGGACGTATCACTGGTACGCTTCTGACTGACATCTCCCCAAGATCTTAATGAGGTGGTCAGGGACACCAGCTGCTGCTGCTGAGGTGGCCGCCCCAAAGCAAAGGATGTGACCCAAATACTGGTTTGCATTAAGTCCAGCTGATTGGAGGCCCCTCCTGAGGCGTGTCACAAAGGCTGTCCTTGAGAAAGGCCTGCCATCCTACCACACAAAGAGGTGGCCATCCCCTAACGGGCAGACGGCCAAATAACTGAGAAGTGCAGATACTTGAGCCTGACACTCCGAGGAATATCTCCACCCCTCTGCCAAACGGGTCGGTCTTCGTTTTGCGGAGTTAGATGCAGATGGCTGTGGGGGCTGACCTGGAGTCGAATGCTAACTCAGACATTAGAATATTAGGGGAGTTGAATCAATAACTATGAACTCTCCCACCCTGAAAAAAACGAAATAGCCACACAGGTGGCCGCCCAAATCAGGCAGGATTTAAAGTCGTGCCCCGACCACACACCCACGAACTGGTGCATGATTGTCCTAGTAACAGGGAGGTGGACTGCCCGGCAGTTGTTGTCAGATGAGGCTCTAGCCATCCCCGTAGAACTAGCTGGAGGCGGGGCAGGTTGCCCCTCTTCTCCAGGGTGTCCCCGTTGGCAATGGCCAGGTTTCTTACTCCTGAAAAATAAGACATGATAGATTGATGGGCTAGCCCTTGATTCTTGAGGAAGGCAACAAACAGACATAGGACACTGTCTGGAGGGGGAGTGGTGGGAGGCCCATTGAGTCACAGAAGGCTAGGTACCACCTCCTCTGGGCTGACGAGTAGGAATTAACCGTCCTTGTTGAGAGGCCGCCCGCTAAGAGCTCTCTAGCAAGTCCCTCCAACTGGGCGACGTCCATGACAGGGACTTGTCCAGAAGTAGGTCCCCCATTGGCTGATGGATGGGGGTTGGGTAACGGGAGGCCTGTGGGAGGAGAGAAAAAATGAGACCAGTTTATCCTTGGAAAGGGCATCTTCTGCAACATTACTCTTCCTTGGGACATGTACAACTGAATGCTAAATATTGAAATAGGCTTCTATAAAGACGAAGGACCTCAGCAGGTGTGCTAGAGGAGGATCTTTGGCTGAGTAGCTGGCCAGGGCTGCCACCATGGCCTGGTTGTCCGTTTGGAACAGGACCCGCTGACCCCTTCATCTGGATCCCCATAGGGCAGCGGCCAGAACGATTGGAAACAGGTCCTTAGTAACAATATTGACACCCACTAAGAAGTAGGCCACTGGAGCTGAAACCAAGCTGAACACCCTCCTTACAGCGCTCCACTCCCAACAATCTGAAGGCATCTGACGTTACTGTCTCTAGTAGGGGGCGACCAGCGAAGAGGGCGACCCCGTTTCAGCTTTGGATGAAGGAGTTCCACCACTGGAGGTCAACCAGACACACCTGGTTGAGGCGAACCAGGTGGCTCTGCTTTATCGGGATCTTAAATGACTCAATGAGGGACGGTAAGAAGTGCCTCCCTTGGTGTACGACCACTGCTGTATCAGACAATAGCCCCACTATAGACTGTAGCTGTTTTGGACTCCCGGGTCAAACACCAGCTCAGCAATCTCTGGAGGCAATTCAGTATATCCTGGGGAAGCCTCATCTCCATTTTTACTGAGTCTAGCTCTATGCCCAGGAAGAGTAATGTGGCTGGTCCAGCAACTTTCTCGGGCACGACAGGGAGCCCCAGATACTCACATAAGTTGACAGTGACCCTAAACGGCTGCTGGCATTTACCATGTTGCTGAGGGGGGGGAGAAGAAGTCATCTAAGTAGTGTAGGAAGTGGGAGACCCCTCACACATTATGCAATATGACAGCCCATTTGCCATTGAAGTGATGATCTTTGGGGTAGAGCTGAGCCCAAATGGGAGGGCAGTGTCGAGGTATGAAGCCCCACCCCACCGTATAGCCAATAGCAACTGGTCGTCTGGGTGTACAGGAACATGTTTGTTGGCTGCCTTCAGGTCGAGATTTGCCATGAGGGCACCACTACCTGCTGATTTTATCAGCTCCACTGCATTGTCTACCCTGGGGTAGGTCAAAGCTGTGAGGGAGAACTGATGCCATCATTGACACTGGTCCCGGATGGGGCACACAGGTCAATAATCAGTTGGAATTTGCCTGGCTGGTGGTTTTTGGAAATCAGGGGTGGAGCTCCAGTGCACCGAAGCCCGGCTGGGGACCCTTCTGAGGCGACCAACAGCAATCTTCTTTGTGATGTACTTCTGGGCGTGGCCTGGGTTATTAACAGAGAACTCATAATTTCTCTTTGAAGGGCACAACTTAAAGGCTCAGTCAAAACTGACCTTGAACCCTTGCTCGATGCCCCTGCTGAGGAACCCCGCAGACTCCCTGTGTGGGTGTGAGCCCAGGTACAGGTCCGACATAACTAGTAGGAGGATCCCCCTACTGGTATGCCCTCAACTAAAGCAGTGGTTGTGACCGCTTTCAAGGCTAACAGGTCCTGTGTGTATAAGTACTGGCCACCAAAGACAAGAGATAGATCAAGTTCCCCAATGTACAATGGAGTGAAGGAAGGGATATGCATATGGAAAACGACTGGACTGCATCCAAATTGATAATGAAACAACTGTAAGTAGAAAGGGCCCACTTAAGCTTGCGATGGGTTTTGGACCACAGCACATCAAATAGACTGAGAAACTCAATAAAATAACAAAATTAATAATTGGAATGGGTGAATGTATGTATGGCGTGAATTTTGAATAAACACTGTCCATTAGATACTGAATCATGAGCCCTTGGCCGTGCAGTAACTAGGGTTTGGGCCAGCTGTGAGGCAGAATCAATCAGTCTCATCGAGTCACCGGGGGGTGGGTCTTGCTGCATTCTGGTTTGCCCTAGCAGCTAGAGGCCCCATGATCAACAGCCCACAGGTCCAATACTTGTGATCAAACCTGCATTTCTCTCCTTTTGCATCACAGAACCCGACATGTTCAAAATTGGGAGCAGTGGGTGCACCCACGGGAATGGGAAGGAAGCAACCTCCCAGAGAAAAGTTGCCCCACCCCAAAGAAGGGTAGAGAAGGGGAGGGAAGAGGACAGGAGAGTAATAATAAAGACAAAATAATTAACAAATAGAAACAAAACAATAATGACAAAATAATAAAGAGGGGAGGAGGAAGAGTGGTGGGGCGAGAGGGTAGGTGGGAAATGTCCCAAGTAGTTCCTGCTTGGCAGTGGCATCCCATCTCAGAGACACACAGTGCTAAAAATTCAAAGGGGTATGTCACATGCTAATCATGTAAACCACCTGCTAAAAGGAAGTGAAATCAGAAAGGGGGGAATGAAAAATGAAAGGCCTAGCGGTAATCACACAAATCAACAACCACTGATGGATAATAATACTTGTGAATGTGTTAATGTACCTGATGAAATACCTGTGGGGTGTATGGTAAGACGAGAAGCTGGTACGACTGGAGTTGTGGTGGACGCCAGGAAGACTGAAGTTATGGTGAACGCCGGGATGCTGGTAGGAAGCACAGAAACCACTGGACCCACTATGGATGCTGTGATTACGGAAGCTGGCACTGTGGAGGATGCTCCCAGAGCAGACGAGGCTGGAGGGGTCCCCGCAGTGAGCTCTGCTCAAAGTATATTCCTCACCAAAGAGCCCAAATATGTGACAGCCGCCGGTGTGAGAGAAGGGGAAGAGGACATGGTGGTTGTGGTGGTGCCAGAGCTAGTAGTGCTAGGGGCACTGCTAGTCCCACAAGAGGTCGTGCTGGTTCACATTGCTATAGTGATCCTGAGTTAGACGTCTTGAAAAAGATGGGTAATTGGAGAACGGATGAATGAGGTGAGAGGGAAGAACGAAGATGAATGAGAGGGAAAGATAAGAGCAAACGAAGCCTCCTCTTTATGCTCTTCTTCCATGAGTGCAGTTCAATAATGCTGTCTCCCACGCATGCGCACAACTGTGTGGGTAGCTCCTGTCTAACGCCCACGTAGTGCAATGAGAATATGGGTGGGTTGCCCTCAGCGAGGATGGCTCCTGCTGATTAACCCCATTTAAACCAACTGCCCTAAATGGCAATACATACATACATAAGAGCCTCGCTTAAGTGGGGCTCGCTTTTGCTCACCCCAATAAATATGCCTGCTGCAACCAGCTCCTGATATAGTGACACTCACACTGCTCTGAGCTCTCAGGCTCCTGTCATTGTCTTTGCATTTGGCTGTTCAGTCATAGGTAAGTAGATATTACCCTTTAGTGGCATAGTGTCTGTCATTGCATAATGATTCTACTGAGTTTAATGAATATTCGTGACATTGGGATTCATAAATGGGTTACTGTTAAATACTGCATGGTACAATATGGCATTATACCTTTGGCACACATGTAGATGATTGTTTAATTGTATTCATAAATTAAGTACATTAATTTTTCAATCGTCAAACCCATTGCAGCACAAATTGCCATGCTTAATGCAGAGTGGGGTCTATCTACATGCAGGGACCCTAATGACTTTTATGAGATCCTTGGCAAACATCTAATTGTTTTGACCCCAGTACAGTAATTGTGATACAGCTTGGGTTTGATACAGTGTAACTGTACCTGTATCAGTACAGCTTTGCCTATAATCTTGTACCTGTATAAAGGGAATTTTTAGCAAAAAAATATTTAGGCCAATTAATGTTCATTGAGTAGGAAAACTTGAAAATTTAATTTTTTTACAATGTTGCGATTCACACATGTAGTTGAGTTTTTGTATTGCATGTCAATTAGCAGCGCATAGGAATGTTATTACAATTGTATTCCCAAAGTGCCTTGTCTATGGTAGTAATTATAATTGTAAACAAGATGAATTTTTTTGCGTGTACATGAAATGTCTGAGGCTTGATGTATGATACACATATGTCCTTGAGGTTCCACAGTTATCAATCATGTAGTCTAAACAGGGTTTCCCACAAAGTATGCTAAGTAAGCTGAACAGCATGAGCTATGTGAGCCGACTAGCACACAGTGCAGTACATGACATTTGCAATAACTTTAAAACAAAAAAAATTAATTTTGAATGGAATCAGCTCAAAATTTTTACGCAATATAAGTACATGTATGTCTATCAGAAAACATTGTAAAATTGATAAAATTTTCTCTTTGTATTTTTGATGAGATTTAGTGAATGCTGTTGTGCATGTATGCATGTAATAGAGAAAATTGAAAGTACTGGACTCAAATTTCCCTTTGCATTATAATGCTACAAAACGTTTTGCTCAATTTTTGAGCAAATTTTAAAATTGATAAAAAATCCAAATCTTATCATGAATTGGATCAAATTTTATATGCAACATAAGTACATGTATCTGCATCAGAAAACAATAAAATTGAAGACTTGTCATTTTTGATTAAATTTGATCTGTGTCCCTGAATTTGGTACGGGGTGCTTGGCTCAATTTTTGAGCAACTGGACGATCCATTAATTGACAAGAAGCTGTATCAGCACATTGCCAAATGTTGTGAGGAACCCAGACTCTAAGTATTTGCAATGCTATATAGGTTTATAATAAACACTTCTTCTCTTTCCAAAGGCATGTATGTTTTTGTTAATAGGTACTACATATTTCTGTCTTCTCATGTTCGTGTTCCTTGATTCCTGTCCTTGTGCATCTTTGTCTCCTTTCTCTGATTTGCCTGTCTTTCCTACTCATATACACGTACGCATTCATACACACGTACGCATATGTCTAACTTTTGCTCTTTCTCATTCCTTTGCTAGGTCTCTCACGTGTCTTGAATTGTCTTTGTGTTAACACAGTTTTAGTATCAGTAAGCAACTGTAAAGGCCATACACATACATTAATGTATACAAACATCGTTGTTATTACTATTATTTTAAAGTACATTGGTATATCAGAGACATTGCCATTTGTTGCAATGTTGGAACAGAAATGTAAATAAAATGCTAAAGAAATTGTAACAATGAGACACGATGAACACTATAGTGCTCTTGTGTACAATGCATGTACTGAGAGTGAGAGGGAGTATGGTGTCTTATTGAATCCATGTACATTTAATTATTTAGGATATGTCCAACAAAGTAACATTAATTCTGTGTTGCATTGGCTGAAGCATAATGATGGTAAGTGATATGTAATGCACATGTATTTAAGTCAATGGATTCCTGGGTAGTTGTAATGGTAATATCACAGGCATACATGAATGACACTGAATCACTAATTGAGTAAAGCACAGGTACATTTAAATACATCTGCATGAATGCCATTACCACTATGTCTCAAATAAACAAAATTATCACAGCCATTATCATTACTGACAATCATTACTTTTGTAATAAATTTTAATTACGATTACAATTCTTTGCTATGCACCTCTCTTCCTACCCTTTTTTTTTCTTTAGTGTCTCAATCTTGCAATGTACCTCTATCCTGGAATGGACCAAGGTACTACTGATGTCATCATGTAATGAGTTAAGTAAGCTCCAGTACATATTTCCCTTGTTATGTTTCTTTCTGTGGTTTTAGGACAAAGGCATTAAGACAACACTAAGACTAAACACTTATCTATTAATGGGGCGGGGTATGCAATTCTCATTAATTATTCATATACTTTCAAATCATTTATAGCAAAATTACTAGAGTGTTAAACTTCTTTTATTGACAGATCTCATCATTATCTCTGAGTAAAAAATCAGTGAGACTGATATTAAAGGTGGAACAAGAAAAAAAATTGAAGATGCAATTTGTTGCTTTGACGCATTTTGTGACAACATACTTCATAGAAGAGACTTCAAGTTAATAAAATGAAGTTAAATTTTCTTGATCTATAAATGTATAGAAAGATTTGCACAATAAGTTTCTTAGTTCTTGATAAACCACGAAAATGAAGTATACAATTAGCTGTAAATGTCAATAAATCAGTCATAGAGAAGAAAATTGGACAAATTACTCTATAC
>NW_003549027.1:0-7514 GCF_000090795.2 Amphimedon queenslandica | reverse complement strand
GATCAAACAGTTTGCTTCATGAGTCTATAGTACAAGGTGGATCTGGTTTCAATGTCTTGCCATTTTCTGTATAAACAGCCAGAAAATCCAACTTGGATCAACATACTGCTGCAAGAACTAAAGGAATTCAAAGTAAGCACGTCCATTTTTTGCTAACTGAATAAAATACTTATTATTTAGATTTTGAAATGAAGAAACAATTTATTAAAAGTTAGTGAGTACAATGTCACTTGCACAAAACAAGATCACCTGTTTTAGCCCATTGTGTTAATGTGCAGGCAAATGCAGATGCAGAATTGATTTTTATTAAAACAATTATTACTAAAATTTTTTATTAAAGTATTTTTCAATTCAGTGATGTTTTCTAATTTAAAGCAACCGGTATTGATGGTACTGGTGTGCTACACCTCTGTGTGAGCCGTTGCAGCATATTTCTATCACTTCTTTCAAATCCCCTTCCATTGTCAAATAATGAAATTAAGATTCATCACATAACTCCAATTATCAAATCTGGTAACAAGAGATTTAGAGGCCCTATCTTATATCATTTCAAAAGTCATTAAACGCATCACTTTTCATTACGTTCTAGAAGTCTTTTCATTCTCTATGAATGTCAGTTTGGTTTCTTACAGCAGGTCTGGATGCCAACAAAACAAAAGTGTTTTGGTGTGGACAGGAGAAATTCTAGCTAAGGCACTGTTTTAATCTCTCACTAAATGAATGCGAAAGCACAATGAAGCCAAAAAATGCTTTAATAAGTATAAAACTGAAGAATATAGCATCCAATTAGAACAGCACAAAAGGTTCCGCTAAAAAACTATCATCGTCCATATGGTGGTTACGATTATGAGCAATGATTCACTGAAAACCAAGGATATGAATCATATAATCAAAATGTGCCAGAGACTCATTTAAATACAACGAAGCAGCTGGAGGTTGATAAACTGCTACATTATCATTGATAAAAACTGATATCAATTAGAGGTTGAATTTCTAGGAGAGGAAAGAGTTGACGTTGGAGGCCATTCAAGAGAATTCTTTAATCTTCTGGAAAGGAGCATCAGTCCATTATCGTATATCAATAATAACGGCTCTAATATTCAAATTGAGGGAGACAGAGTGTCTAGGTGTACAAATTTTTTTTAGAAATATTAGGTTACAAATTTAAGAATATTTGGGAACAGTTAAAATGTCTTAAATCATATTGTATTCTCATAAATCATCAAAATACTGGATAAGAATGATTCTACGCATCGCCAAAAATGTTAGTAATTCAAATCTAATTATTTGATTATTTTGTACTATAATATATTCATAAGACTTTAAGCCCATAAATGAAATTGTCTGTCCTACAAGACAATGTATTTGTAGGTGCTGTGCTCCTCCCATAGGCAGAGCACAACCTAACATGTACACATGCCACGTACGTGAAAGGTGTAATGGCAGATGAAGAAGATACCCCAAGAGACACACTGGGTCAAGAAGAGGCAAAGAAACTACAGGATGGCATAGACATCATTAATTCTTTGATCACTGAAGCTACTGGAGCAAAAAAGATGTAATTTAATAGGTTTAAAAGATAGCACTGTGAAAGGTTAGGTAAAAGATTCACAAATGATGTAGCTAAAGAATTCTATTTAATTGTTTTGGGAACTCATGGATGTATGTTTTCATCTCATGGATACTTGTGATGGAAGATATTTTAATTAGTTCATGCAATGGAAGTCGAATAAATAGTGTACCTTGTACTCAAGTGATATTGATATGAGTAGATTAATGCCACAACTATCAATGATGCCTGAAGTCATTAATATTTTCAACAAATAAAGGAGATCTACTGTTAGGAAAGTGATAACTGCAAGAACTATTTGTGAAATGATGGACAATACTTCTGATAATAAAGTTGTGTTTTCTGAAGCGAATAAATTAATCAAATATATCTGACTATCCAAGAATAAATTAAAGGCATATGATTTCCCTATCAATTAAAGACACATTTCAAAAAAATATTTTTATTGTAAAATATTAGACGCTACACACAATGCCCCTAGTGCTTCAGCATGACAGAAAGTTCCCGGAGCACCTGCACAGACAGCATCCTTCCTAGTCTCGCCACCCAGACCATTTCCCAGCCTACAGTCATTGGGGTGGACGGCGGGGAAGGGTCTGGTATTTTGACTTACCTGCCCTTGTTCCGCACAACCAAAAAAAGAAGTCCAAATCAGATTTCAGATCGTCACAATTTCGTCATTGTGACAATTTGTGTCACATGATTATCACGTGGATGTTAAACAAAAATGGCCGAGTGTATGACTATCTGCGTGGCTTGTGGATCTGTGACTGTTCCTGGTCAAAGAAGGATCTTGGGAACTAATGAATCTTCTGACGTCACAGAGGCTCTCCACAACATGCTGTGCAAGAGAATTGGATACGACTTTGATTCGTCTGCTCTCTCAAATGCTTTTGTTTGCATGAAGTGTTATAAAGCTTATGCCACGTATTCAAAGAAAGGGAAAGAGTTGTATGCCAATACTATGGATTTAGATTTAGTTGATTACATTAAGAGATTGGCTTCAAGATATCTTTGTCCTGCTCCTGCTAGTCTACCTTCTGCTGAAGTGGCACAATCTGTATGTAAGAGATCTCGAGTTGACCAAACACTGTCACCCACAGTTTCTGTAAGTTGTATCGTTAAATGAGATAACTTTAGAGTTATTTGTAATTAATAGGTCAATATTGGATATCCTAGTGGTGTAAAAACGTAGGTGATGGATACGCCAGTTAGTAAGCATAGTGTGAAGCATTTAGCAAGGTCAAAAGATCCATCTAAGAGTTTAGCAATTAGAGTTTTGAAGAACAAGAAGTCTATGACATGGATTGTAAAAGGATTGGGTAAAATCATCCAATATGAGTTGAAGAAATTATGTTCAAAGAAATGCAATTCATTGTTGAGATCAAGAGATAAAGAACATATTCATACTTTTCCATGGGAAGGCTTATATCAAGAGTTTTCTTGTCATTGTCCTACATTGCTTAGTTTGTTGGCATCTGCAGCAGATTCACAGTCTGGCAGACGTAATGGAGAAAAAATTGTCACCATGATAGTTTGTATCCTTGCTAAGTTTCGTTGTTCAAAGCTGGCTCTCTTTCAGAAAATGATATCTGCAATACTCTTTTCAGCACATACAGGAACATCAGTAAGTATAAATGTATTTCAGATTGTTGTAATTTATTTTAAAATTAGGTTTACAACAGGCTTCAGAAGCTAATGCTATCAGTTAGTAGGAATGCAGCTTTTGTGTTAATAAATCAGTTTGGAGAGGGCCATGATGACAAAGTTTTGAAGTGGAGAGACTCTCTTCTTCCATTTTGTGTACCGTCTAATAAAGATGTGTCATTACAGGTTTGGGTGCAAAGGCACTGGTGATTCCTATGATCCTTTTTATAGATAGCACCTGATTATATGCTGGAAGAGAATGAAGATTTAGAACCTCATTTTGAAGGCTATAATGATACCGGTATATTAATTGTAAGTATCACTCATATATTTCTCAATAAAATTTAAGTTATGTATTCACTATTTAAGGAAAATGAAATGATTGATGCAACAAATACTGAAGATCTAAATGAAATTGAAGTTGCTGACAATATGCAAGATCTTATTGTTTCTGTTGATGTACAAATTGATAGTGATACTCCAAGTGAAACAACTCCTATCACACCATCTTTCTCAGATATAACTGGTATTTTTATTGTTACAAATTGTATTAACCCTTATTCTGTCTTCTTTCCAAAGGTGATAGCTACACTGTTATGGAGGTAGATGAAGAGATTACAGTAAATATTGATGATGGCATTGTTCGTGAGTGGAATGGTTTTTGCATAATTGGTGATAACCTGGATAAAAATATCAAACCTCGGTTTTTGAGAGTTGATCATCCTAATCAGTCATTGCATTTCTTTTACTTATTTGCTGTAAAGGATCGAGTCAACTTGCCTGGTTTTTCAAATGAGCCCAATCGATATCTTAGTGTACAAACAGAAGATCTGCCTTTTGAAAGTCTGCTGCCTTCCGCAACTGATTATCAGTCTTTAATTGCTAATTTTAATGTATTAGTTGCACGAGTTTTAGTTGCTCATATTCCTTATTTCAAGACTACTTTTGATGATGTATTAGTTAATCATATACCACATGAGCATAGTAAGGAAATGTCAGAGAAATCAGAAATGGTAAATGACAAAGCTATTAACATGACAACAATTACACATTGATTGTTTATGTTTTAGGTGCCACTTGGAGTAATTTTGAAGAATGAAAATGATATTGATGATATGATTTCTATTCTGGAACATGTTAATAAGTATGTTCCTGTGGTTCCAGAAATGGCACGAGATCCTGTTACAAATAAGCCTATTTCAGCTGATCGTGTGCATCAGTTATTATTTGGTGGAGATATGTTAACCCATAAGAGATCTGAAACGGCTATAGAATTACGGCAAGGTAGTACATCTACTATTCTCAAGCTGAAAGGAATCCAACCTGTGTGTGAAGATTGGCATGCTAAGAAGTGTTTTTTTGAAATAAGTAAATACTTATTTGACTTAGTAATGACGATTCTTTTTAATTTTAGGTTATTTGGAATAGGTTTTATGATTGTAAAAGTTTTATTGATAAAGGAAGTCTTTTCCAGCTATGAAACGTTATAGATAGGAGAAATGTATCTGCTAATGTTGACTCTGACTTTAATGCTTGTGAAGATTTCTTAGTGACTGTTGTACAATCTCATATTCTAGCAGCAGCTATGGAGTATTTGAAAATGAGTTCTACATCTGATAAACCATCTCATTCCATGTTGCAGGATGAATTGTGGATAGAATAGAGAGATACAAAGAAAGATATTTTGGATTTAGTAACGAAAGAGATTGTGCAACAATTTGTCGATTTAGAACCACATTTTCTAACAAAGAAGAGGAAATCAGCAGATAAAAGTTCTAGTGAAGATACCAGTTTATCTAATGATGATAAGGGTTATACGTACTCGTGTGAATTGTTATCATTTGGCTTAATGTATTTTGAATTTGCTGATGCTATAAGAGAAGCTGATGGGAACAGAATCATTCGTAGTTGGAGATTTTTGATGCTGTTATTTAAAGCAAGGCAAAGACGCAACTATGCTATAGAAGGGCTTAATATTTTGACACAGTACCACTTTTTTCAGTAACAGACAAAGGGAACAGTTGATATGGAGTAGATGTGTCAATACTCACGGTATTCCTGGCCGAAATATCCCCGCTGACTTACACTTAGAACACTTGAATAGATTGTGTAAAACAGCTGTAGCTAATCTTGGAGCCAACAAGACACCTGCTGCATTGCAACGAGCAGGAAAATGTTTGGGAGTTCTTCATAATGTGGAACGTTCATTTGATATGACTCTTGGAGTTAGTGATGTTTATGGAACTCATTCCATTGCAGGAGTTGATAAAGATCGAAATATAATTCTTCGTGAGCTTCTTAACGCTCAAGTATTTCGCAAAATCAGCAATAGGCATATACACTGTACTCGTCTATACGAAGGAATGAAAACAAATGTAATCTCTTCAATTGATCCCAAGAAACTGGAAAAGTGGATGTTGGAACATACAACTAAATTGAGAAATATTTTATATTCCTAATAATATAGAATGTTGAAGTGTCAACTTCAAATCATAATTTACAGAGAAATTTAATGTAGCAAATAAATATTTTAAAACTAGAAATCATTTATCTATTCCAAACATTATTGGCATAAAATTATAGAATTGTTGTAGTTTTGATTTGCAACTGTTGCAATTACAACTTTTGCCACAAATGTCACAACAATCACAGCCTGTACTTGTAGAAACTGAGCCTGTTTTTTCAAAATCCTGAAAAAGGACAGTTCTTCGACATGTTCTGGCATTGGAGCAGTAATCTAACATAGCTTTTGAACAGTTTTTGAGTAAACGAGCAGAATTCAATAATAATGCATATGTTGGCAAACCATCCCTTCCTCCTCTACCAACTTCTTGGACATACATTTCTATGTCTGATGGAGCACCTAAATGAATAACCATCCTGATATCTGAACAATCAACTCCCATACCAAAAGCAACAGTACAAATTACAATTCGTAATCGAGATGGTGATGTGAAATTCTTAAGAATGGCATATCCTTCACTGCTGGTTCTGTTCCTTGGAAGTACATATCTATAAGCCGGTGGTCTGGTAGTTGTTCAGAAGCCCCTGGAGGATCAGTAAATTCTTGGCCCATGTTAGCTTTAAAGTAAGTATACAGACGTCCACAATCTCCTTTATTCTTGCAGAATATTATAATCCTTGGTAATAAAGTACGCTTGGTTGTAATCTCCATCAGAATATAGCGAAATATGACACTATATTCTCCTACTTCACGAACTGCATACAGGACATTAGCCTTATCGGGAGACAGTGCAATTACATATGGCTCTATTATACACAAAAGTGCAGAAACTTTTTTCCTTAATTCGTTTGTTGCTGTTGCTGTTAAAGCCATTATTTTAATATTTCTTTCCATCAAGCTTCTGAGCTCTCCAATTCTTGCAAAACACTCTCAAAAAGTCAATCCCCTAAATTCAAAATATCAAATACTATTATGATGTCATGCATGACTTACCATTTCACTACACAATGAGCTTCATCCACCACTATACCTACAAGCCTCTTCTGATACACCTTATTCGATGCAAGTAATCCTCTCCATTTTCCCATCAACATTTCAGGACCCATCATAACAATGCTATACTTCCCCTTAATTACATCACTAATCACATATTTTTCATTTTCAGAATCAATATAACCGACACTTATCTTCCTTTTTCGTAATGCTTCAACCTGATCCTTAATCAAGGCAGTCAAAGGACTAACCACTATAATAATTGACTTTGAGTCTTCATTATTGTCATGTAGTAAGTCAAATGCTTGTGGTAAGCAGGCAAAACAAAGAGTTTTACCATACCCAGTTGGCAATATACAAAAAACATCATTTCCCTCAATAAATGCAGTCATACATAACAGTTGTTCTTCCTTTAAACTTGTATATCCAAAGATTTCCCCAGCTTTTTGAACAGCTGCTGTCACCTCCATAGACTCCCATTACAGACACGTGGAAACACGTGTTTCGCACACGTCATTCTACTCCTCCCATTTCATGTGACCAAATCATAAAAGTGTGGTATTTGTGTGGCTTCCACGGAACAAGGGCAGGTAAGTCAAAATACCAGACTCTTCCCCGCCGTCCACCCCAGTGACTGTAGGCTGGGGAATGGCCTGGGCGGCGAGACTACTCTATTATAAATTGCAAAAGATTAAAATTTAATATCAACAGTAAGTCAAATATGGCAAACATCACTATTGCCATTAATTAATTACCCACAGCGACAATGAGAGCCCACATATCTTTTTTTCATGTTAAGGAAATTGCTTCATCTGCCATTGCAAAGGAACTTATATCTAG
>NW_003548992.1:0-7575 GCF_000090795.2 Amphimedon queenslandica | reverse complement strand
GGCCACGCCCATAGTGGCCCCAATGACCACACCTACCACTTACATTACCAGTGGGTCCGAGCTCCTTGTTCCTCTTCATCCTGATCCTCTTGTTAATGGAACACTAACTGGTACCTCTAACGGTGTTGCCGTGGTAACTATTAATCGCTCGTCTGGTGATCTAGCAGGTAGTGGGGGGTTGTTGTGATGGGTTGGTATTAGTGGGTGTTGTCACCCCCCCCCCTCTCTTTTTTAATAGACTACTAATTGACTTCATATTTCCTTTATAAATATACTTTTAAGTTATTAAATTATTGTTGTACATATTAATTAATTATTATTTAATTGTTTATATTCATTTTTGTTCCTCTCTCTCTTTAATCATTCACTATTATTGTCACCATTATCTCAGTCTCTTTCTTGTTCCTTTTCTTTCAGCTTCTCTTTCCTTTTTTCATCAAAATATTTTGTTAATCGTGTTACTCTTAATAATACAGTTATATACAAACATTAAGATAGTGAATTAACAATTAACAGGAGTCATTATATAAGAGTATCATGGATTTCTGAAATTAATTAGATGCTGTTCACAATTCACATAGTGTTGTCAACTTGTTATGGTAGCAGAGAGATAAAGAGAGAGAGAGAACGGAAAAGAATGGCTGAGTTTATGTCTAGGACATTATTCAGAAATGAATATTTTGTTGTGACCAGATATGCATGCTTTGGAGTTCATTACTTGTGGTAACATACATATAGAAGACCAATCTCACTGTTGGAGAATTGGCCTGGCTTGCAAGACTATATATGTAATACAATGTTTAGTAATAGATACATCCCAAATACACCTCCAAAAAGAAGTGATAAAGTTATAACCTCTCCCTTTATTGTGTAAATATAGAAATACACCCCTTTGACTGTTACATGCTGTTTGCTTGTGAACATTATGTCACATTAGTCTGAACATATAATTTAAAGCTATATAACAGCCCTGGACTTCCTCTTGCTTGTGGTTAGCCAGTCAAGTGAACGTTGTGCTTTTTCATAAAAGAGGTTTTCTCTTCATAAAGTCCTTTCTTTACTGTGGTGTAAGTGACCACTGGAATAGCTACACCTTGAGTTACTTAATTCTCTTGTCCTCCATATCATAGTACAAGATGATTGATGTCTCTCAATGGAGAGCAAATATTGGACTGTGGAACTACTGTCAAACTGCCTCCAGTAGACCAGCTAATGGCCGCCACTCTCACTCATTCAAAGCTGCAGTAGACAGCAAGTCAGGAAGTACTACATCAGGAGAAAAGACATCTGAACTGCCAGCAGCTCTGTCTCTTATTGTTTCTCTTCTTTTATCTTTATTAAGATATATGAAGCTCAATTTTATTCCTCCAACTGGTAAACAAACTAACAGTATATAATATTATCATACAGTGTATTTACAATAGGTATAATTACTGTTACTGTTATGATCCACTGCCTCCAGTCATTAGTCTTGTTTACAGCTACTATTGGCAGTAGCTCTGACCTGATCTACTATTTGGTTATATTTCTCCTCCTCCTCTTAGCAGGAGATGTTGAACTTAATCCTGGTCCAATGATTGATGATCAACCTGATATTTTCCTATTACTTCAATGGCTTGAACCACTTGTTGACTGGCAATCATTTGGTCTTCACTTACCTGGAATAACACAATGGAATATTCGAACAATTCAACATATAGATGCTAAACATCAAAAACTGGCCTTATTTGTAAAATGGTTAAATACAAATCCTACAGCATCATGGAGAGATGTCATTAATGCTTTGAAACAATGTAAAGAGAATGAACTAGCTAGAACTATTGAAGACAAAGTGACAGATCCCACAGCTGGAAGAAGTACTAATGATGATATGGAAGTCAGTACCAGTAATGCTAATCCTGGTCCTATAACAGGTAAACATACACTTAAAGCCCAACATACACTAGGCAACTTTGTTGGCAACCAGTCATTAAAAGTACTGTATGGCAACAAACTTGCATGCTCAGTGTAGATCTATATATATGAAGATAACACAAAATGAATAGGTTATATATTTATCAATATTATTATAGTAAAGGAGCCAAGGCTTAATATAAAAGCAGTGACAGAGATATTTGGTTCCTTTGATGGTCATTACATGCTAATAGGGGTTGGATTGGGTGTAAATGTGTCTGATCTGATGCCAATACCAGGAGCAGCAGAAAACAATCTCATTTTGGTATTCCAGAGGTGGTTTGATGCCAATAGAAATGTCAACTGGGATACATTAAAACAAACTTGTGATGACTTTCCTGATAAACTGGGAAAAGCAAAATATAACCTTCTGAAGTATACAGGTATAAAATCAATGTCAATGCATAATAAATGCATGCTTGTGTGTACATTATCAGTGATCAATATAGTCATTATATCTCAATACATTAGGACAGTCTATACCTGATATTGTCACATCCATTAGTTCAATACCCGATGAGGTTTAAGGATATGCTGATAATATGAGACAACACTACAAACACCAACCTATTGTTGCTACAGACTGGCCACCAAGAATTGGAAAAGATTTCTTTGGAAGATTAGCACTAGCAGAAAAGCAAGACTATAGCAAAGAAATAGAATCAACTTGGCATATGCTAAGAGGACAAGCTGACAAAAGAGTTAAGCTAACTGAAAACAAAAGGATAAGTGCTGAAGATGTCCTCAAACCCACAAATAGTTATCTGTCTCTCAGAGTAGTGATAGACGGTCCTCCTGGTATTGGCAAAACGACACTCTGTCGTAAACTGTTAAATATGTGGTCTAATGGACCACTTGTACACCAACAGTATGACTTGGTACTTTACTGTCCTTTAAGGAATAGTAAGATAGCCACAGCTACTACACTAGATGACCTGTTTGAGTATAGACGTTATAAAGTTCCCATTGTAGCTGAATGGTTTGAGAAGAGAAATGGAGAAGGATTACTGATAATCTTTGATGGTTGGGATGAACTAAGTGAACAACTCAGACAGTTTTCATTAGCTGCTAGTATCATTCATAGAAAGCAGTTAGACCAATGTTCAGTAATTGTTACCTCTCGTAGCTATGCCTCCTCTTCACTTTTGAAAATGGATACTCTCAGTAGACATGTTCAGGTCATTGGGTTTTCTGAGGAAGAAGTATCAACAGTAATTATACAAACACTTCAAAGCAGTAAGGGCTCACAACTAGCAGTGAAACTCATTAATGATCTTGAAGTACGAAATGATGTCCAATCATTGTGTTACATGCCACTAGTCTGTTCCATGGTTATCTTGGTCTATTGTAAGCAAGGAGGACACTTACCAACAACACTCACTCAACTGTATGAGAACTTTATCCTACAAACTATCAGAAGACATGTTAAAAGACATGACATTAACCCACATACTTTAGGTAGTCTTTCTTCATTACCATCAGAAATAGCTAAACTTTTACAAGAGATGTGTCAATTAGCTTATACTAACCTGGCTAATACAAGAATGACATTCTCTTCACATCAACTACAGTCACTGAGTGAGGCAGTCAAGAAAGACTATCTTGGATTGATGACAACATTCACAGAATATGATGAGGAGAAGTATCAGTTCCTTCACTTGAGTATACAGGAATTTCTAGCTGCATGGTGGATAGCTAAGTATGAGGAGAAGACAGAGGAAGTGTTTAAGGATCACTTTGATGATGATCACTTTCGAATGTGTCTGAGGTTTGTAGCAGGTCTAACTCACCTTGAACATGAGAGCTATCAACAGTATTTTAATAAACAACAACTTAACTTACAGTGTAAGAGGGAACCATTGTTTGGATTTGAGGCTTGTCATCTCTCTCAATTCTATCAGAATCCTGAGATTACACGAAATTATCATATCAGCAGATCTGATTATTGTGTTTTTGACATTGACGATGTTCCCATTCTTCTTCTTCAACTCCTGTATGAATCACAGAACACAACATTATGTCAAGTATTAGCACAATCCATCAACAACTACTCACTGTGTCTGTATGGAGTATCATTATCATTGTTTGACTGGTTGTGTCTCAGTTATTGTATAAACAATTCTAACACAACATGGAATCACTTGGACCTGGGGATTGTATCTAACCAGGAACTATCAGTCTTCACTGCTGAACTAACCAATAACTCACTACAAACCCAGTGTAAGAGACTGGAGGTAGAGTTGAGAGAACCCACTGATGAATTAATACACAAATTATTACGATCATCACTTCTATACAATATTCAGGACTGCTACTGTGAACTAGGTAGTGGTCAATATGTTCCCTGTCTTGTATTGTTAGAGTTCCTCAATCTTCCTCAATTGAAGATACTGCACTTAATAATGGACAATCCTACTATACCAACAGTTGACAAGACATGCTACACAGATAAGTGCACTGAACTTGAAAAATGTATAGAAATGAATTCAACACTACAAGAAATGAAAATCGACAACATTAAAAGGAATGAAATAACAAATACCATTATCAGTGTCATTAGAGGAGTAACAAGAAATAAAACAATAACATCATTAACAATAGATTTACACCATTCTTATGATGATGAAGATCCTGCTCCTCTACCTGATGGAGTAATAGAGCAGTTACTAAAGGACAACAACACATTACAAGCTCTTTCACTGATAATATCTGATAAACTCCTACCATCATCACTGAATATAGTAGAGGTGAACACACCACTGACTGCTCTAGAGATAGGATGGAGTAAATTGATGAAATCACTCCTTCCACATATCAAAGGATTGCACTGTCTGTTACTACTTGATCCATACCCACCACACCTTCTATTTCTCTCTCATCCCAGTCTACATACACTTACTTTTTTATCACTAGACACAGCTGAGAGTGCTATTGAACTATTTACTATTCTACAAACCAATACTACACTTAAGGCTCTGAGAGTGATGAAGGTAGAGGAGGAGAGAGTATATACCAGCAGTATGGGTTCTAGTCTACAAGACATGCTAACACAAAACCAAACACTGAAATACCTTAAGATTAATTCTACATGGTTTAGTGACTTTCCCATTCCCAGTTCAGCTCTGTCCTTCCTAACAACTGGTCTCAGACACAACACCAGCCTACAGCAGTTGAGTGTATCCATTCCACTTCCATTGAATGAAGAGATAAGAACTTTTATTAATGTCATCTCTCAAAAGAGCAATCTCACAGAACTTAAAGTGAGCTTCAAACCAGATCAGTCATACAGTAAATGTAGTTATGAAGAGAAGGCACAAATAATGACATCATTGTTTTATGAACAGGTACTACCTGCTGTTACTAACATGTTACAGTCACATACAACCATAAGACTACTGAAGATAGTATGTGACAATGCTATTTTTAAGCCACTACAACATTTGTTTGAAACTATCTTCACCCATCTCATCCATCCATCACTGGAATATATAGAAATTAATGTTAAGTACCCTAATCTCCTGATATGGACCACTAATAATGATCAAAAGAATTTAAAGAAGACATTGATTGATAGACACAGAAAAAAACAACCACACAAACCACTACCAATAGTAATAATATTTTAAAACTTACTAAACTACACAGTGTATTAATTAATAATGGTATTATTATTATTATTAAATTATTCCTTTTCCTTTCCTTACAACTTTAACAATAATAAAAGTAACAACAGTCACTACTATTATAAGTATTAATACTATTATAATAATTAACTTGATTGATCTCTTCTGATGCTTCTCAGCCTAAGAGGAAGAGAGAGAGGGAGGAACAAAGAAAGTAGCATAAAGTGTGTGAGAGGTAAGGAAAAAAAGAACACTGTATGTAGTGTTACTTAAAACTGAAAACATGGAAGGAAACACAAAAGTTTAATTACAAAGAAAATTAAGGCATGACTTTCAAGGATAAAACATCATGAAGTAAGTGGTTTTTTGTCCTGGAATTTAATACTGTACAAAAGTTTTATACAATACATATAGTTGTATGTACAGCACTTGTATTACACAATTCATTATAAGGTTTAGATACATGTAATTGCATAAATTTTCTATCCTTGATATTAATAAACTACGTGTACATACTTGGCTATTCCAAGTATGTCAATAACTGTATGTGTTAATGTATGTTCATTGTATGCCATTTCCGCCATGATAGGCACAAAGTCTTACAACCGTGATCATTACAGGTAAAGCTATAATAGACTACTTAATAAAGCAAAAGTTATTGATGTGTCTTTGGAAACAGAAATGAAGTTATGAACATAATCAAAGCAATGTCACCACCACAAAGCACATGCAGCGTTTGTCTCTGATAGTTTTAAAGTATATTTTCTATTTCTGTTGAATTAAGAATCAGTCCTCACATTTTCATCTTCTTAAAGGTATTCTGGATAACATTAATTAAATTTGTGTTTACTACTCACTAGTCAAGCTTGGCTGTGTTGATAGTAATTAAGACTCTTCCAAGTGTACTGCATATTGTTAATCAATTTTTTCTAGTTCACAAAGCATGTGGAATAAAGGTTGGTCCAGTAACTATTGGCTGTGCAGATGATGAGGAGAGAGCTATCTTGGATTATACTATAAGAAATGTTCACTTCTTGCTAGTGAAGATTTTTCATTATGCACAGCAGAAAACACATGCACATAAAGGATGGATGTGATGAAGATGAAGAAAATGATGCTGCATGCTCTGTGTTATTCTAATAAATGTAAAGAAAACTATACATCAGAGTTGTCATTGTTTGCTGCGGATATTGCAGTTATTTCTGTGGACCAGAGTACGCTGACATGGTCCTATACTGCTACTGGTAGTGCAAGGCCACCAAAAAGCTGTTACAAGCCAAAGTACAATAGAGGTGTTGGAAGCCTCCCTTACCAACCGGATTAGGGTTTGGTGGAATAATCAAGGAGGATGTCCAGTTGATATCTCTGGTAAAGTGTCCATTCATTTTAAATGCAACAAGCAATGAACTGGTCTAATATAATAAGTGCATATAGCTGTATATTTTTAATGCTTCTTGTTGTCATACATATAAACTTTACTTATACATTGCATTTCTATCTATATGCCACATAATCTATGCCTTGCAAGTTGATGATTGATTCAATGAATGAGAAAGAATGTAACAAAGAAAAGTACAATGGGGCATTGTGTTAGGTCAGTAGTCTATTGCGATGCACTAGAAGTTATAAATAATAGTATGCAACCAGGGCAAACATGTGTCACGAGAGCCACCATGTCTAATGCCAATATTTTGGGTAGCTTACTATTATGTACTATTAGGTGTACTTAGTTGTAAATAATACCAGACACACATGTCAAACATTAAGGCATTTTTAACACGTGCTTGTAACAATAGCTGCATGATGCATGCCTCAAGTTCAGCAGGCTATATAAAGAGGTACTTTTTGATGCAGTGAGCAAGTTACAACAAAGAGAAAATCACGATGAAGACTCTTGTATTCTTCTTTATGACTCTCGGTTGTTTGTGTTCTGGCTATGCCAAGTATGTCAATATTTGTGGGTGTTAATGTATGTTCATTGTATGTTATTTCTATGATA
>NW_003548986.1:0-7593 GCF_000090795.2 Amphimedon queenslandica | reverse complement strand
TCCTACTCTCGTGACGCAAATTCTACTCTACATTGCAAGGTGATCCGTAATTACTTACATAATGACATTAAAAATACAATGTAGAGTAGAATTTACGTCACGAGAGTAGGATTTTCATTTTGGATTTTCGTTGGTATGGATAGTCAGTCGTTTGGAATCCTACTTGTCCTTGTTTCCATTACTTTTTTACAAATTTGCTCTAGAATCCTACTCCATCTTGTTTTTTTTAAATTTTTGATGTTCTTGTGTAATACACGGACTCTGATTAAAAATAGTTGTATTGGCAAATCATGCTTTAGATATGATTTCAAAATTCTAAAAAAGACAGCACTACCTGAAGTTATGTGTAATTAACTAACACAGGATGTTTAAACTATTACATAAGACAAGAATATTTTTAAAACACCAATATAACAACACAGTATACCAGCAGTGAAAGATGATGATAGTGTTTGTGATACTTATCTACTTCAATGGTCTCCTTGTTAGCTCTGAGAGTAACTACCTTCCCTTCCTGTATCCTACTGACTATCTAACAATCAGCAATACTTCTACTTTTAATAATGTTAAAGTATCATTCCCGTCCACACTGGAGTTTGGATCAGATTGTTTCAAGTGTGCATATGTAAGGACGTATGACATGTATGAGTATATTGAATGGAATTATTGTCTAGATTCAGACTAAAGGGTATATCACTCTTGATGGTGTATTTTTCATTGATCTATATTTTGATCGTGATATAGATTTAATAGGGAGAGGTGAAGTACGTTATGCTATTATAACTCCAACAACAAATCTTTCATTGTGCAATCAAGTCAATGATTACTTATCTAATTCAACTGGTAGTAGTGTATCTGTTAAATGGATACTGTGGGCCTACTGGTATGATCTATGTCCATATACAGATAATGATTGCAACCACACTGAGGTAATATCTAGACTATAGCTTATTTATACTTTTCTTGTAGTCTAATCATTTTCAGGTTGTATTAGCTCATCAAAGTAATGCCTCATATGCTGTGTTTATATACAAGTGTGGACTCATACGATGGACAACTGGAGCTTTTTTTGGCATTATTTATGACTTTGGTAGAGATACTCATCCACTAGCTAATACTAGTAATGATACTAACATAGACTGCTATGATGCAGTATCAGGATGGACTAATATTGTATACAGACTAAATCAAGGTATCATTAATATTAATAAATAAAAAATTATACAGGTTTATTAGCTATAGAGAAGTTTGAATTCCTATCCATTACACCTCACAGTATTACAGTATCATGGAAACTCAGCATTCCAGCTATTAACAGTACACTTATTCTGAGTATCACTGATCTTCTTCAAACAGTTAATGATACAATTAATGTTACTGGACATAATGTATATACCTATACTGATGAAATAAACCTTTGCAATGTTTTTTATACTTTCAAACTGACTCTACCAAAAGCAAAAACTGATTGCAATGAAGACATAAAATTAATATCAACAGGTATATACAACCACAATAATTATTATTTTATATTCTAATTCAATATACATGTAGCATTGACACCAAAGCCTGACAATGTATCTGCATTATATCTAACCAATGAAACATTAATAATAAGATTTCAAGTAAGAGTATTTGCAGTATACACTATAAGATTAATTATATCACAATAGATACATCAGTGCTTTATGAATGAAATGCAACTATTTTTGGTTGGAGCTAATACTTTAAATACATTAGGTCCATTGGATATTAATAGCCTGCAATACATTGATGGGTTTTATATTATACACTGGAATATAAAACTAAATGATCATTCATTGTATTACCTAACAGTATCAGCAATTGGTACATATGGAACTAGTAGCTCTAATGTTACTAAAATAAGTAAGACACTATTATCAATGCATGGTCTTTCATAAGTGTATGTATGTACTTATTATAGATACATATAATGTACAGGATATAATAATAGAGAGGAATGAAGATATTGTCTGTTTTATTTGTGTTACTGAAAAGCTTAATGAATGTCAAGTAATAACAGGGTCAACAACAACAACACTGATACCACAATCAATACAAACTAATGGAACATGTTATTTATTTACTGATAATGGAACATACACTGTATATGCACATGATATTGAGAATGGAATAAAGATACTGACACCAGCAATAGTTATTGAATACACAGTTGACTGGATTGAACCAACACAAACTGCTACTGACAATATTGACCATCAAAGTATGATTTGCACAGTATGTACATGTGTACATGATTCTGTTGTCAATAGGTCAATCACAGATCATTATTATAATACTGGGAGATCTCCTTGGACTCACAGCATTTGCTATTCTCATACTATCACTAGCAATGATTATAATACTGAGGAAAAAAGGTAAAAGGAGACACATTACATTATTATTATTATCATTAATATGGTTTCAATGCTATAAAGGTAAAGCAAGATCTAACAACTCTATATCTAATCATACTCCAGAGGCTTATGAGATCCCAGTTACCACAAAAAAGAATTTGTCATTTGAAATGATAAGCAATGAAATACCATCAACTAATAAAAACTACTATGAAACTGTTGTTAACAGTACAACAACATATGATGTTCCAAGGCCACAAGCTTCACAGAGTTGAACATTTTAAGTGATACTCTACTAATTAATACAATAAGACATTTACAATATTTTAGAGTATCCTAAAAGTACAATGTATATGTGTGTATATATTAGTGAAAAGATTTTATTACACGTACTACACATTGCTATTTTGTTGAGCCAGCACACAAACAAAAGTAACAATGAGCAATTACACTTTTAAGCTAAATAAATGCTATTACCAATACAAAAACATGTTTAAACCAACACAAACCAATCCTACAAAGAGGACTGTCAAAATTGAGATGTGTTGTTCTTTTGGCTACATTTTACAAACAGCTCAAAACATCTACCACTTTGCAATTTGAGCCTTGCAAAGTCTATGCAAATACATGTATGTATCTACATGCATTGTGTGTATAGGCACAATGACTAAAATGGTGAAATGTGTTTACCAATCTCTTACATGTAAAAGTCTCTTTGTGATTTCGCTCATAGCCACACTATTGTATATATACTACACCTACACCATATACATTTAGAGCAAATTCCAATCCACAACATAATAAAAATAAAGTTAAAATGGAAATTTTCTGCAAGTCATTTTTGATGAAATATTTTGTACTAAATTACAGGGATTTTGGTTCAAAGTTTAAACTGTCCAATCTTTGAGCAACTTTAAAAATCAATGAAAATTCAATTTTTGATTGGATCAGCCCAAATTTTCTACACAATATAATAACATGTATATGTATCAGAAAAAGTTATAAAAATAGAGAATTTTCTCCTTTTGAATTTTGGCTAAATTTGGCGCTGAGACAAGGTACCAGAGTATAGGGTCTTTGAACCAATTTTTGAGCTACTTTAAATTTCATAAAAATATCTAATTTTGATTGGAATCAGATCAAACTTTCTACACAACATAAATATATGTATAACTATTAGAAAAAAATTAAAATGAAAAATCCTCTCCTAGCTATTTTTGACAAAACTATATATACAGCCCATGTTCTTCGGTATGGTTTTTGAACAAATTTAAAAACTCATAAAAATCCAATTTTTGTACACATTAATGGTAATACAGGAACAAAGGCTTCATGATAATAATAATATCTTACTTTATTTGTTGTACCTGTTTTTTATAAAGACAAAATGCTTGAGTCATTAAACTAACTGACATTATTTGTAATACAGGACTGAGCTAGCTGTTCCTATGAAAAATAAACTCATAAGGTCATATATTACAAATATAATTTTATCATCATTATTGACTATTGACATTGTAAACTATAATCATACTTTCACAAGGGATACTGTAATTAGTTTAGTAAACAAATAGATAGTGAAAGTATCTTTCTGAACAATAGATATTATCAGGCTCAGCAATAGCAAACATTAATCATTATGGTATTCACATGATGTCATAAAATAAAAACATTTATGCATTCATACATGTAAATTACCCAATGAACGTATCAACTACATTAGCATCATCACAATCCTTTGTCACCAGGAGAGGATGTGATGTAACTGCAAGTACATGCACACTGTAATGCACATATTAATATAATAGTCTGTGGATAATTGTAAGTAAAATTAATTCTGTACAAGTCTAAGTATAAAACTACAGAACTGAAGAGATCAAGTTTAAATTATATACTAGTGAAAGATGATGATAGTGTTTGTGATACTTATCTGCTTCAATGGTTTCCTTGTTAGCTCTGAGAGTAACTACCTTCCCTTCCTGTATCCTACTGACTACACGCGTATAACAATGAATGACTATTCTTTTGACAAGATTTTGCTACCATCGCTACTTAAATTTGGATCACGATGCTACAGCTGTGCAAAGGTAAGACTATGAGCTATGTAGCATGAGTGTATTATCATAAACCTATTTTGCTGAATAGATTACTACTGATGGATATGTTGCCTTTGGCTACTTCTATCACTCCAAGTTTTCGTACATTGCTCCATATCGAGATGGAACAGATCTAAATAAAGGAGGGGAGGTTCGCTTTGCTACAATCCTTCCTTCAAAGGATCCCTCAATCTTCAGACAAGTCAATAGCTACTTGTCTAATACAACTGGCAGTAGTGTATCTGCAGAATGGATACTGTGGACTGAATGGTATGAAATATGCCCTTCTATCAATCAAAGTTGTCACTCTAATCAGGTAAATATTATTTTATTACTGTCAAGAAAAAATATTTTCTTGCAATAGACTAATCATTTTCAAGTTGTATTAGCTTATCAAAGTAATGCCACATATGCTGTGTTTATATACAAGTGTGGACTCATACGATGGACAAAATATAGAGCTTTTGTTGGTATTTTTAATCACTTCAATACATATAATAATTCAGGATACACTAGCGTCCATCCATTATCTAATACTGATAATGTTACTAACATAGACTGCTATGACGTAGTATCAGGATGGACTAATATTGTATACAGACTAGATCAAGGTATTATTAATGGATGTAACACTTATTATATTAAGTGCTTTATTAATCATATTAGGCCAGCTAGTTTTAAAAGGATTCAGAATTGTATCTATAACATATGATAGCATTATTGTGTCATGGGAAGTTTATCCAAATGATAACACCATACTATCCTTGAATGTCGCTGATTCCCAGCAAACAGTTAACAAGACGATTAATGTTGCTGGATACAATAATGTGTATACTCATAATGGGGAGGTTTATATGTGCAATGTTTATACTTTCAAGTTGACTCTACCAACAGAAAAAACTGGATGTAATGAAAACATTAAAGTCATATCAATAGGTACAGGAAATTATTATTAATACCGGTAGTAATAGTGATTCCCCTTCCTTATAGCATTGACACCAAAACCTGAAAATGTATCTGCATTATATCTAACCAATGAAACATTAACAATAAGATTTCAAGTAAGAGCATTTGCGCTATACACTATAAGATTAATTATATCACAATAGATACAACAGTGCTTTATAAATAAAGTGCAATTGATTCTGTTTGAAGCTAATGGACACATTAATACATCAGATCCATTGGATATTAACAGTCTTCAATACATTGATGAGTTTTATATTATACACTGGAATATAAAACTAAATGATCATTCATTGTATTACCTAACAGTATCAGCAATTGGTACATATGGAACTAGTACTTCTGATCATGTAACTAAAATAAGTAAGATACTATTATCAATGTATGGTAAGTGTATGTATGTACTTATTATAGATACATATAATGTGAAGGATATAATAATAAAGAGGAATGAAAATATTGTCTGTTTTACTTGTGTTACTGAAGTGTTCAATGAATGTCAATTGATGATAACAACACTGATACCACAATCAATACAAACTAATGGAACATGTTATTCATTTACTGATAATGAAACATACACTGTATATGCACATGATATTGAGAATGGAATAAAGATACTGACACCAGCAATAGTTATTGAATACATAGTTGACTGGATTAAACCAGTTTTACCATTAATACCATCACACACAGGTTAGCAATAATGAATTCATAGAGTGACATAACAAACATTATAGAGACAACATCTTCTGCTGTTAAAAGTTTGAACATCACTAATGAAGACAGCGAAAGTATATTTTCATCTCTAATCTGCATTAATTAAGATACCTGTCCATAGGTAGTAATTATATAAATCAGTCATACACTAGTGTAATTCTTGGTGGTCTATTTGCATTCTCAACATGTATGGTGCTCATTTTATTGATAGTATTGTTGGTAATACTCAGAAAAAAAGGTACATAAATTTTATTTAAATTTTAATTGTTTTTTTCTATTATGCAGTAGGCAACAATACTAAGTCACAAGACATATATGACACTCCTATCAAAAGTGAAGCAAATTCAGCACATCAAATGAAGGGGCTAAATAGTGAAATAGCAACATCTCAAAACTGCTCCTACAGTGGTACCACTAATATTTGTGATACACCAATATATGATGATATAGCATAAGAAGTCCCACCATCAGGCACATCTACAATGTAGTTTTTTTTTCATGAAATCAGTCTATACTATACAAGTTTATTAATGTGTATGGGTTTGTAATAAACATGTACACATGCTTTTTGTTAAGAATTTTTTTTACAAAATAAAGTTACTTCAATAACAAACAACCATTCTGAACAAAGGGATTGAAAAGTTCATTACTTTTGTCTTCATATCTAAAATAGCTAGAGCCATTTTACTAAATTAAACTAACTGTGCTACTTTCAGGCTATACCTTTAAGTTACCAGCAAAATTTCAATCATAACTCTTATGTTATTTTTATATACCGTACGGTTGGTAAATTTCGTGGTTTATTTTTATCCACGAAATTTTAACCCCTACCCACCCACACATAAAAACTAATTAACGGGCCATGCAGAGCTCTAAGTCTAGGCTACTAATTTCAAGCCAGTAGAGGAGCCAGAGTTCTTGTCTGTTACTCCATATTCCACCATAAGCCATGTGTTGGAAGCTAGTCCAGTAGATCCAAGTGAAAAGAAGTTTGCTAATTACCACCCACGAATATTTGTACCCACGAATATTAGCTTCTAAGGACATTTTGGAGAAAACACGAAATTTTGGACCCTCGAATATTACCAACCGTACGGTAACTAAAAAGGATGCATAACTAGACGAATGTAAAACATTGAAGGGGCGAGCCTAAGCAAGTAAAGCAATGTACATACAATAGATATTGACAGACTAACAATACTCATGACAGTGCAACTTGAGCAGCTCAGAACTTGATTGAGTGCAGTGTAGTTCTTGACCTACCTTTGCAATCAAATCAAGTTTAGCATTTGGAAAGCATAAAAGATAGCTAGAAACAGTCACTGCACAAATGATATGGCTAGATAGGCAACTGTAGCAATGTAGTCCAACTGTCCAAGTTAGTTCAGGCTGAGACTGACATTCAAAGTCATTGACATCAATAAAGATGGCTG
>NW_003548961.1:0-7633 GCF_000090795.2 Amphimedon queenslandica | reverse complement strand
CCCAGTTTTCCTATGATTTCCCTACCGAATATTTAGAGAGAGTGAAGACCATGCACCAGACAGGAGGACATGGATCAATAGGGTAGGAACTGCTTGTGTGTGTGCTGTATTTCCTGTAGTGTGTTCATTCATTGACACTCAGCCTCAGTGACATATTTTATGGCTCAAAATTTTCCAAATATATGTATACTCTTTCCAATTATTACAAATACAGTAGGCAATTTGCCAAATTTTTCCTCCTCCTACATGTATATAACCTGCTACACGTACTGTACATACGTTCCAAAAAAATAATAATAATCCGAAGACGTTCCCAAGCTCTCACAAAAAAAATTGGAAAATATTTCCAAGCTTTAGGAAAAAAATCAGAAATCGGAGCCTGTACAATTCATATTAATGGCAATGCAACAATGTACACATACATGTAGTATCTTTCTATTTATCTTTTCTTTCTCACTTTCCTTTTCTAATAATAGTTATCAATATGACTGGAAGTTAGAGGATGCTCAGAAGAACATTCTCTGGACTCACACTACTGCTGTTAGCACAAGAATGCTCTACAAACTTGGATAGCAAGTGGGTGTGGTTCATTCTCTTGAAAATTAATGATTTTATGAGCTACTAGTAAAAGCTGATTATAATAATTTTCATGATTTATCAGCTAATGATGAGTAGCAATATCAACCACTTAATATTATAACAGCAGGTGTGACTTTTATCACCTACTGTGTCGGAATAAAGTGAAAAATGTTTTGTTTTTGACATGTGACTAATTTTACCAATTTTTTCTTGAGCTTTATAGATTTTATCCTTTACCCGTTTAATTTTGTAGAAGGAGTTCACTCCTGTCAAATGTTTTTCGTAATAAGACACTGACACAACTCACCTGACCAAGTTCCATCAGATGGAGGGTGTGGTCGCTGATTATAATTTAACCCTTGGAGATCTGATTGGAGTCCTGTATGCTTTTATTAGTAAAATGGGTAAGTATTGATAATACATTTACATGTAACTAAATACTACATGTGCATGTGCATGTATGCCGTATGATACATTTGCAACCACTTGTTAAGCTTTCTGATTGGTCAATTGAAATGTGGTATCACTGGTATGATCTACATCTGTATCATATAGGGGAAATTTTGGGGGGGAATTAAGTTTGGAAAATTTGGTGTTTTGATAGCCATTTGCCAAAATAACAATTTGCCATTTTTAGCCATTATGTGCATGCTCAATGGCACGTGGCCACAATATAAAATTCACCAATTACCAAAATTTAGCAATTCACCAAATTTAACTTCCTCTAAAATTTCCCGCTATACAGTACACATGTACATGTACATGAGCAACCATCTGCTGTTACATGTTATTTATGTGTGTTCTCATGCCACATCCATAAACAAACGAAATATTTACTAATTAGTGTACTACACTTTACATGGGAACAGATGTGTAGTATAGTAAATTTTGAGTAAATATTAATTTATTATTGCTTAATTTGACATTCATTATTACATGTATTTATTAATTTGTGGATGGGCACTGTTTGGTTCATTGAGTAATGGACAATCAATCCGTTATACGTGTAAGTAGTCCTACATGTACATGTATGTAATAAAATTTTTTGGAAATCATTATTTTTTTGTTGTTTATTAATTTGTTATTTATTGTAGTGAGCTTGATCAATCTCCACATGTACATGTATATACATGTACATGTATGTACGTCTCCAGTCATGCCCATCTTCTGGTCATGCCTCATGTATGCACTATTATCTATTTATTTGTGAATGATATAATGTGGTACATGTGTAGCTGTATTCTAATAAAATATTGTAAAACACGTGTGAACTATGAAGCAAGAAGAAAGCTCCAAGCTCAACGTCAACAAGCTAGCTGGATTGAAAAGGACGCTCTTCTTTTTGTCCAGAGGGCTATGATGATGTTCCAGATTCAAAATTTAACTACATGTAGAAAACTGAACAGCCAAGCTTGCAGCAGAGTCAGTGCACAACCACAACTGGCTTGAGCTCACCCATTAATGGATTACATAAAGCTAGTTATTTATAAATTTGGGGATGGTCCATTAAGTATACAAATTGATTTTGGCAAAGAATGAATGACATGCACTATTGTCTATATAAAGTGTGGTTGGAAACTACATGTAAGTTCCTTAAAATTAAATTTGCTGTTAGCAATGGAAGGCAACTTTACTTTTACTGGTGATTTCAACACTCCAGCAGTAGCAGCAGTTTTTACTGTTGAGATGATACTAGCTCTGATAGCTAATGGTGTGGTACTATCTATCACACTCTATCAAAGGAAGTCCTGGAAACAATCATCAACAATATTCTTCACTTCTCTCATACTAGCACATCTTGTACTGAATCTACTGTGCCTTCCTTTCACTATCATTGCATTAGCTGCTGGTGAGTGGATCTTTGGTAGTACAGATGAGGAGAAAAGATGGACATGTATTTTTTCTGCCTTTATACTCTGGTTTGGAGCTTATGTAATCACCATAACACTAGCTGCTATATCATTTGATCGGTTTCTCTTTATTGTCAAACCACATCTTCACAAGCGGTTCATGAGACCCTGGGTAGCACTGACCCTCACCATTGCTATATGGACACTGTCTGTTTCTGTATTTGGTTCCTTGCAATTCATTGGTATTGGACACTATAGCTATGATGATGAATTAGGTTATTGTACTCTGATTGATGTTGACGTTGCCTCCTTCGTTGTAATTCTTGTTATAATCTTCCTCGTTGTTGTGACAATATTCATCACTTCTCTTTGGACCTTTTGTTTCACTAGAAGCTTCTTCAAGGATCAGTCAGTGATAGCAGGAGAGAGTGTGTATGCCTCAAAGAAGAAGAGACTCTTTGGAATATTTGGAAGCATGCTACTCATCTATGGGACATCTTATTTATTTTTAGCTTTAGGCTTCATTCTACAGGCCTTAATTTTTCTACCATATGAGCTTTATATTACATACTACATTGTATTTTGCTTTGTTACAATAGCCAGTCCTATTATCCAGTCATACTTCAGGCCTGAGATCAAGAGTGTTCTAGTCTCACGCTGTCCTCTTCTCTTTACTTGTGTTTGCTGTTCATGTGTACATGCTGTTTGCTGATCTTAAAGGGATTTTTTAGGGTATTTATTTTATGGTCTTAATATGATTGCCTGAGTATAATAATGATGTGTTCCAACTCCCATTGTCTAAATAAAAAAATTATTTAGTGAGATATGAGCCTTCAAAAATACACTTTTTGCTTCCTGCTAATTTACTTCCTGTTGGTGGGTGTGGCTAAATGTGACATCATAAGAGCATAGATAATAGAGTAAATGAAAGGGATTGGAAACGGAAGCGTGGGCGTAGCCCAACCTCCATTCATTTGTATTGCTGCTAGGCTGACAGAGGCTCGTTGAAATTTTTTGTCACAATTTACCCTTGATTTTCTTTCTTTTAGGAGCAATATCTCGCAAACAAGTGTTCCTATGCAAGTGAAATTAATGCATCAAGAAGCCTAATGTTTCCTCTTTATAATTCTGTTTTCTATTGTACTGATAATTTAACAATGTTAATGTTATGGCACTTTTAAAACCATAAAATGTATTTTTTGTCATTATAATCCCTTTTTTGAAAACAAGCTAGAGTAAAATGCAATATCTTTATAATCATATGAAAGAGTTTCCATTTGCATATCGAATGATACTAGTTAAGGTTAGAATCCACGAAGCATGAGTTTGTTACTACAGAAAAAGGGCGAAAAATGAAAAAATTTTGTTGTACCTATAACTCGTTGCAAAATAACGTTGTAGAAGTAAAAACCTTGCTGCAGGTAGTCCTAAACTTTCTATATCGAACGGTAGGTATATCATAAGTAAGCGTCCTCTTGGATCTCCATAAATATCCTTCGAAGTCCTTGCAGTACAGCCTCACTAATGGTGGAGATGGGAAATCAACCAGGTATTGGGCCGGTAACCAATAGCAACATCAACCAGCCTACGCCCCCGTTTCCAATCCCTGTGTACTCTAATATCTATGATAAGAGGCCTAGATGCAGACATAGATATTAGAGACTATGTAACTGGGATAGGAAACTGGCTCACATGATCCATTCAAACCAGCATCAACTGCCCAGCCAACAACTGTCATTGGATTTTGTTGGGTGTGGTCAAAAAATGGCTACTCATCGATGACATTCAAAGGAAGATTTTATTTAAACCAATGTTGATTTCTTGTTATTTTAATAATATTTCAATACTTCAGTGTTTGTGTGACATGACTATAATGAAAAAATACTGATACCATTGTTATTTTGTAAATATACAGTGATATTGTTCAAATTTGTGTTAGTTGCAACTTGCAAATTTGCAAAGCTTTATGCACCTGTTGCTCCATGACATGGGCAAAAATGGACTAAAAAGATCATTGAAAATGTTGCCACAATCCCCTATAGTTTAAGTTACTGATTTGATATATTAGAAGAATAATATATAAAATACTGTTTTTGCGAACAGTCCACTGTCGTAACCTGTTACAGCTTTTACACAACAAGCAGAGGTTTCTACTTTTGAATGAAGATAGTTTGATGTTTTGTCCATGGAATTGGGGGGTTAGCATTTAAGTTCATGCATTTGACTACAGTACTGCTTAATAACCAAAAATTCATTAATTTCGCATAAAAAGCAAGTCACATGGTCAAATTTATTCTATTTAATGCCCAATCCAATCACGAACATTGTCCACTGGGGGAATCCTAGTTTCCTATCCTGGTTTAGGGCTGGTTACGTAGTCTATAATATCTATGATGCAGATAACTCAATTCCTTTATAGACCACCCAGAGTGAGGATTGCAAAAGCTATGAATTTCATTAATTTTTATATACAGTATCTGCCCACACGTCATAAATGGCTGCCATTTTGGTTGGCAAGTTTGTTAAGGAAGTCAATGGAGGCACAAAGAAAATGCCTCATTTACCTGCTGTAGCTCTATCAAAAGCTAAAAAGTGCTTGTTATGTTAAGCCCAACATACACTATGCAACATTTTGTTTGCAACAAATGTTGCATAGTGTGTGTTGGGCTTTATATGAAAGAATAGCTGCCTTTGAGCTTCCCCTGTAAAAGATTTGATCGAATTCGCTCCAGAAATCTTAATGCAGGTTTGTTCTCCATTGAAAGTTGCCAATCAAAATGGTGGCTGGAATTTATCTCATTCTAAACCACACCTTACAACCGTAATAGTCTTCCCACGCAAGCAATTCTCACTCTGGGTGGTCTATAGAGAAAATGATCCTTTATTGTCATGCCTATAGTAATGTAATAGCACTAATTTTAAGATTGGAATCATTAGCTTTCATTATTCTAAGCATGAACTGCTAGAAAAAGTCCGTAATACCACACTGGTGAATCTTCTTGTCTGCTATTTTGAGTCTTTTTCTTGCAGTTGCATGCTTAGAATAATGAAAGCTAATGATCCCAATCTTTGAATTAGTGCTATTACATTACATGAGAATAAAGGATCATTTCCTCTTATAAAGGAATAGAGCTATCTGCATCTATGCCTCTTATGACATCACATTTAGCCACACCCACTGACAGGAAGTAAATTGGCAGGAAGCAAAAACATTTTGAAGGCTCATATCTCAGTGAATAATTTTTTTGGACAGTGGGAGTTGGAACACATCATTATAGTCAAGCAATCATATTAAGACCATGAAATAAATACGCAAAAAATCACTGCAGTTCATTCCTGGCTTTAATGTATAGATGTATATGAGCTGTTTCACTTTTACATACTCTCTCTCTCTTTGTAATAGTAAATGATACATGTATTACCACTTGTTGAGTATTCTGATTCGTCAATTGAATACATGTACATGTACATGAGTAAACATCTGCTGTTACATAGTTTGTTCTCATGCCACGCCAATAACCAAACAAACTAGCTACTAAGTATACTGCATTTTACATTGGAGACAGATGTGTGATGTGCATGTAGTAAATTTATGAGTAATTATTACATAATTTGTGTTTGATTATTATTAATTTGTGGATGGGCACTGTTTTGTCCATTGAACAATGGACAATAAATCCAGTAAAGGTAGTCTTATACATTAACATGTGTGTGCTTGTGTATTGGTAGTATTGCTAAGTGTTAGCTAGTATTCCACATATTTTGATATAAATTGATTTTAGCAAGGAAAGAATGACGTGTACTATTGTCTTAGATATAAAGTGTGGTTGGAAACTACATGTACATGTAAGTTGCTTTAAATTAAATTTTTGGTTGGCAATGGAAGGCAATTTTTCTTATGTTGGTGATTTCAATGCTCCAGCAGTAGCAGCAGTTCTTACTGTTGAGATGATACTAGCTCTGATAGCTAATGGTGTGGTACTATCTATCACACTCTATCAAAGGAAGTCCTGGAAACAATCATCAACAATATTCTTCACTTCTCTCATACTGGCACATCTTGTATTGAATCTACTGTACCTTCCTTTCACTATCATCGCATTAGCTGCTGGTGAGTGGATCTTTGGTAGTACAGATGAGGAGAAGAGAGGTTTCTGTTCATTTAATGCCTATACACTTTCATACAGTGGTTTTGTTATCTCAATGACACTAGCTGCTGTATCATTTGATCTGTTTCTCTTTATTGTCAAACCACATCTTCACAAGCGGTTCATGAGACCCCGCTGGGTAGCACTGACCCTTGTTATTGCTATCTGGATACTGTCTGCTGTATTAGGTGCTGGGCCATTCCTTGATATTGGACACTACAGCTATGATGATAAATCAGGTTTTTGTTCTCTAATTGGTTTTGATTTTGCAGCCTTTGTTGTAATTCTTGTTATAATCTCCCTTGTTGTTGGAACAATATTTGTCACTTCTCTTTGGACCTTTTGTTTCACTAGAAGCTTCTTCAAAGCTCAGTCAGTGATAGCAGGAGAGAGTGTGTATGCCTCAAAAAAGAAGAGACTCATTGGAATTTTTGGAAGCATGCTACTCATCTATGGGACATGTTCTTTATTTGTAGCTTCAGGCTACCTTCTGCAGTTCTTTATTTTTCCACCATATGAAATTTATGTGACAGGCTACATTGTTTCTTACTTTGTTACTGTAGCCAGTCCTATTATCCAGTCATACTTCAGGCCTGAGATCAAGAGTGTTCTAGTCTCATGCTGTCCTCTTCTCTTTACTTGTGTTTGCTGTTCATTTGTACATGCTGTTTGCTGATTGCAATTATTACCAAGCGCTAGCGCTTGGTATGTAGGGTTGAGTTGGACGAGCGCGCCCCCAAAATGGCTGCCATCCCAGAAGCATTGAGCCCTTGTAATATCTTTAGAAACTCTTTGTGGCTTATCTGACAGTCCAAATGTCCTTTATAATTTCATCAAAACATTTCAGTGTTATCAAAAGTAGTAAAAAACTTCCATAAGATAGTTTTACGGCAAATGAATGCATGCATGCCTGCATGCACCAAATGTTCAGGTTTCTCCTTCTTCTTCTTCTTCCACAGTTAAGTAAGAACTAGTCCTACAGTTTTTATCCTAGAAATATGATTTTTGCACCATTGTGCTGCGTTTCAGGGACGCTAGTGCAGTGTGGCTTGGCAT
>NW_003548959.1:0-7640 GCF_000090795.2 Amphimedon queenslandica | reverse complement strand
TGGAATTGATTTCTGCCAAAATTGTGTCTTTGATATGTAGGCAATGCCTCTCATTAGAAATGCAGTAGACTTCAAGCCAATGAAACACATCAACTAACATGAATTTCCAATGCGATGGATGCTCAAGTATGATGACGTTACGTTTAAACGAGCATGTGCAGAATATAACCACTGCTCCACCTTACGTGATGATTGCTACAGCACTGAGCATGAGCACGGGTATAAAACGGGGGTGGGCTGCCCAGTCAATTAAAAATGGCGGGTGGCTTTAGAATGTAATTAAAAATGGGCAGTGAAGAATCACAGAATGCAAGCACCACAGGCATCCACAAGATCTAAAATAGACTCTTAGAAGAGTACAGACAGTTTTACTAACTCCCTATACCAGCAGAAGACTCAAAAGAGCCATGCATCATGCAGCTTTAACTAAAACTATAAAATTAAACATGGCTGTCAACAGACCAAAGCTATCTAGCTTGTTCTTAGATAGCAAGGATTGAAAATCTTCTAAATGATGACTAAAGGCACCTTTCTCTTTGGCAGACTCAAACTCGATGTTACAAGTCATCCTGAATGAGTCCGGCCTTGATCGTCCTGAAGCTCGGCCTGTTTCACTATGACTCGCTATAAACAACTTAACCGTGATTTAGTCAGAAGATAAGAACAAGAAACATGTGGAAATAAGAGGCCAGGCAATTGTAGCCTCTTCCTTTTACTGTTACTATGTAAATCAACTGATGTTATCAATATCTTTATCATGTGTAATCGCCATTTTGAATATTTGCTTCCATTTTTGGGCAGACCACCCCCCTTTTATACTGCGCATGCTCGTTTAAGGCAACTGGTATCAATGGTCATGCCATACTTTCGAATGAGGAGTACAATGAGCGTAGGGAAGAGACCTTGGGGTATCTGGCCTATGTCCCAAGTCAAGACAAGTGGATCCAGGCCACTCTGTACCATTCTCTTCCTATTCGCTATTTCATCATTGGAGACCCTGTGAAGGGTGTATGGTAGGAAATAGAGGGCATCAATTTTGACAGCTAAATGTAGGCTCACTAGTAGATTGAAGGCGTCTTCAGGTGTTAGTAAGCTGGTCTCACTGAATACTTTGGCTATCGTACTGGCCTCAATTAAACCTGGAGTGTTGGATTGATGAGATATGTTGTAGAGGTCTGACAGTTTAGACAGGAGGCATTGAGGATCAAGGAAAACAACGTGGCCAAGGAATGTAGAGAAATAAAGGACGATTGAAAGCTGATGACAAAACTTTAGGACACTCTCGACTTCATGAGAATCCATGCTTAAACTCTCACCTATTTCAATGCATTGAGATATGTGTATCAGTTGATGATTTTTAAGGCGAATTAACTCCATTATGAACAACAGCTGCTGAATCGGTATGTCATCTTCAATGAAGTATTTTGATATCTTCCTCAAGAGAGCTTTAAATATTTTCTGCGTGTATTCATCATTAGCTTCGGCATCAATAGGAAATATCAGTGAGCTACCATAGCGTAATATGTACTCTCCATAATCAATTAACTTCGATTTTATTCTGTAATTTTTCTCGTTAACTTCCTCCTTAAATTCTGGAGTATCAGTGTATCGTGTGCCGACAACGGCAAAATTTGACTCCATTGTTATTTCAGCATTTTCTGGAGGCATCAGTGAATTGAGAGAGCGAACGGTTGACTCAATTGTTTCTTGATGCGTTAGATTGGAACCAGCTACGAGGGAATTGAGATCATCGGTCAAGTTATGGACTATTATATTTACTGGTATAAAGCAAAAGAGAGATGGAATGATGTCTAAAACAGCTAGGGATCCACCTGTGTTAATGACAGAGATGAGGTGAATGGGAAAAGATGGCACCACTGGTTCATCAGTGGAAAGCTTCATGACGTCGGTGAAGAAGCCAGGAGTAGATGGTTTACTACAAGTAAAAGATACGACGGAATTCGAAGGTTGCTCAGTAATTGTGATAGGAATAGTAGGAGTTAGTGATATAAGGTGATCTCCGAGCTGCTTAAGAAATGAGATGCCCTTTTTAATTGACGTGTTAATGTCGTCAGGTCTCACAAATGACCTTCTTGTAAATCGTCGAGTCCTTTGAATTGAGCCTATTTGACTGTGTAAAATTTTCTCTAAGTCCTCATGATGAGAATGGAGGGTTGAAACTTTATTTTTCAGCTCCTCTACTTCTTTTGCAAGCAGAGAGTAATCTAATGACTGCTTGAGGTAGGAGGGTGATAACTGAACCCGAAGCAGTTTACAAACAGCTTCTTCGAGGAGTTTATATTGTGTGGGTTGTGCAGGTGAGCAAAAGAAATATTGAGAAAATTGAAAGTTGCTGGTATTGAGTATGACTTCAGCAAAGGGCATTGCCTCTGCCTTGTTCTCTAGCTTACCCACAAGTAGCTTAGAAACCTCCAATGCTTCTTCCTTTACAATGGTGCCTGGGTTTCCCTGAAGGTTTAAAAGAAGATCAATTAACTTCTTTTTCCCACTGTCTTTAGGCCCCGAAAAAGATATTGATGTCCACTTTGTTAATATGGGATAGCGAACGTCAATAAGTCCCTTAAGAACATAATAACCTAAAGAATAATAATAATAATAAATTTTATTATTTAAGGCTTCACAATGTAGAATTTATGTACCTATCATTGATTCGACAGCAAGCAAAATCCCCACACTGTCTTCAGAAGTCTCTTCACATACATAGAGATTTATTACAATGGGCAGCAAGCCAACTGCTACGAAATAAAGGAATTCATATTTGATTGCTTAACTATCATAATCAAGGAGCTTCATGGCAGTCATAACTATTTAAAGCTACAAATACAATTTTTTTGCATAGACAAAAAGTGTGAACATCCTTCTGCTCACCTGTGTGTTCTGAGTGAGCGTGACCATAAAACGCTTACCTGCCCATACGGTAATGTTACCACTTCAGAGGTTACCACTCGACAGCGCCCATGGCTAGGTATGTTGAAACTCTAGACATTAATAGCACTAATACTGCTTTTGACTTGAGCTTGCCTAATTTCACTTCATAATAATTAATATGTTGTCATTTGTGTAGGTGACAAAGTACACATGCACGTATATTTGCATGAGCAACCGCCTTTACATGAGCTGTGTGCCAATATTGAAGCTATGGAGCCAGGGAAAATACAATCTCTAGCTAATCAACTTAACATATCAGGTGATTACAACAGACTAGATGGTGTGTTTGAAGCTTGGCTAAAAGAGTGCTCTAAACCAACAAGGCTTCAAGTTATTGAAGCATTACGTGCAATAGGGGAAAAGGAAGCTGCAGCTGACTATGTAAATAAGATTGGTTAGTAGCTACATGTATTTTGTGTATTATTTTAATTCCCTTTCATTATTTAGAGGAAAGAACATTTCAAGATAATATTACAAATAGCAAGAAACTAGGTATGAGCTTCAAAAAATGCTTAACACTGCCATGCATAGTGCTTTTCTTCAATTTAGATGTTGATACCATTTTATTTGCCTTAAAAAAGATAGGATTTGATATGAAGACTACTTTTGATTTGGCTGAAAAACTTGATTTAAGTCAGGATTGGTACGATGAGAATGAAGAAAAGTATGAAGACGAGCCTTTTGAGAATATTCTAAAAGAATTTATGTCACATTGGCTTCATGGTGAAGGGAAGTCTCCTAAAACATATGGAACACTATGTGACGCTTTGAAAACTTTGACAAGCAGGTATAATGTATTGATTGAAGAGACTTTTTCGGCCATGGGTATAGGGTCTGATGAAACACAGAAACAAGTTAATGATCATACATCTGTTAAAAGTGAGAAAGTGTTAATATATTTATTATTATTAATTTTTGATTAATACAGACCTCCTGTTAGACAAAGCGCCTCAAAAGAGTCACCTTCTTAGGCTATTTAACCATTCTTCCTCCCATTATTCAACTATTGGGACTGCACTTGATGTACAAGTAGATGACCTTTTGCACAGTCAACAAGCAGCCTCTGATAAGCTGATACTAGTGTTCCAGAAATGGATAGATTCCAATAATGATGTGACATGGAGAAAAATACTTCAAGTTTGTGAAGACTTTCCAGATCAACTTGGCAAAGCAAAAGCTGAAGTTGAGAGATTTCTTTCATCACCTAGTGCCCTCTCTTTTACTGATACCCAGCCAGATGAGAATAATATCTCTAAATCTCAACCCTCCACACCTAATGCCCTCTCTCTTATTGATGCTCCGTCTCATGATAATAATATCTCTATATCTCGACCCTCCACTGAAACTCACTGCAGTTATGTCAAAGTTATTTTCATTGCTTCTTTAATTTCTTTAATACTATTATTCATTGTCATTATAATATCTTTTTTTTATCAAAACTGATAAATTTTGAGCTCTAAAAATTTTTGATTTTAAATATTTTAAAATGAATTATTGTCATGCAAATAATAACAAGATCTTTGTGCATTTAACTGTGGCGAAAGCTCATGAACATTGCGTAAATTGAACTCAAACTTTTTTATACGTATAAGAACATTTTAAGATGTTAGCACCTAAAGTGTAAATGAAGGTGTGAACAGGACTGTTAGTAAATTATGGAGTTACAAGAATTACAAAACAATAGAAAATTTAATGATACACAGGATTATTGGTATATTGATTAATCCTTCATGATCAGGTCTTAAGTTTCCTAGAAAATCAAACTCTTTTGAATACAATAATGGCTCAAAGGGCCTGGCTATGTGAGACTATGATAACAGCATTGATAATCACTATGTTAAATTTTTTACAACAAATGAATGATTCTCATTATGATTAATAGTGCAATTATTGCACCAAAAATTTCAATCATGAATAATATCATTATTGAGTATTATTATAAATAACTTTAAAGTTATTTATAATAATAACTTTAAAGGGTAAGTCCGGTGTATTTTTGGTGAATTTTTTTTATTGGCTTAATATGATTGCCTGACCATAATAATGATGTATTCCAACTCCCATTGTCTAAAAAAATTTTTTCACTGAGATATGAGCCTTCAAAAATGCTCATTTTTATTACTTCCTGTTGGTGGGTGTGGCTAAACGTGACGTCACTAGAGGCATAGCTGCAGATAACTCCATTCCTTTATAGGGGGAAATGATCCTTTATTCTCATGCCTAGTAATGTAATAGCACTAATTTAAAGATTGGGATCATTAGTTTTCATTATTCTAAGCATGCAACTGCAAGAAAAAGACTCAAAATAGCAAACAAGAAAATTTGCCTACTTGTAATATTATGACATTTTCTTGCAGTTGCATGCTTAGAATAATGAAAGCTAGTGATCCCAATCTTTAAATTAGTGATATTACATTACTAGACATGAGAATAAAGGATTATTTTTCCCTATAAAGGAATGGAGTTACCGTACAGCAGGAAATATTTGCGAGGAATTAAATTTTGCGAGTTTGCGATTCCATTTAAAGCGCAAAATTTAAATCCGCAAAATAATGGAATTCATGCATGACCACAGTAGATAATGCTATAATAACTGTCAAAACCGCAAATATTTAATCCGCAAACCAGGTTATTTTTAAGGATTCGCAAAATTTTTCTCCGCAAAATTAACCAGCTGTACGGTATCTGCATCAATGCCTCTAGTGACGTCACGTTTAGCCACACCCACCGACAGGAAGTAATAAAAATGAGTATCTTTGAAGGCTCATATCTCAGTGAAAAAATTTTTTTAGACAATGCCGGGAAGTTGGAATACATCATTATTATGGTCAGGCAATCATATTAAGCCAATAAAAAAATTCACCAAAAATACACCGGACTTACCCTTTAATTATATCATGTATTTATTCTTCTTTCAATTAGCATCAGCTATTTATTCATTCAAAAAGTAAGAGTCCATCTGTTTGCTTGAACATCCACTGATTCTTACTAAAGGCTGATTTACTTGAAACTTTACAGGAAGACAGGAAGTGCAATACAAACTAATGGTCAGAGTTAACTTAACTTAAGCATGGAAATCATTCCTACACTTACTTTAATATTAAGTTAACTCTGGCCATTGCTTTATACAGCACTTCCTGTTTTAACTTAATACATTGCCTGCAGTTACCACACATTGCCAATCACATCAATCTTCGGAATGAGACACATGCCACAGGCCCATAAAAGAAGAACCAGTGCAACCCAAGTTGGTTAAGTTTTAAGTGTGAATCAGCCTTAACTGTATAATACATTTACTAATACATGTAAGTTGACACACACATTAATATGTGCTGAGCACTAGTTGTAATGCATTTAATAGGCCACAAATCAGTAAGCAGAATCGTCAATTAATACAGTTTACAAATTGACACAGTAATAATTTTTAAAAGGCAAGAGAATTTAAGACCTTCAATAAGAATTAAAGCAAATGAATAAAGCAAAGTCTAATTTCAAATGCATGATGATATCAACATAATATCTAGGTACAAGCACATGTACATACATGTACAGAAGGTAAAAATATGCAAATATACAAATCAGGCTAGGACAGTTAATGATAAACTATACTATTTTGGGCTGTCAAGTGAGTGAGCTATTAAAGGGTTTAACAAATCCCCCACTGCCAAGAACATTAGGAGTATGTATGTACATACATATGTAAACCCAAACAAAATCCTGGTTTATAATGAAGACTGTATGCAGCAGGAAGCAATCATATCTTAGCACAAAATAACATAGGAGAAGCACATAAAATTGTTATTATCACAATCAAAGCCAAAACAAAAACAAACAAGAGCATACATAAATTTCCCCACAAAGCATGCATAGTTTGGGTTTATTCTTTAAAGGCTCTCCTACATTGTTCTACTGAGTGCTTTTTGAGAAGTCTCTCAGTAATTCTGTGTACATGTATATCCGTTTATAATGCTGTTACTAAATCTAAAAAGATATTTAACATTGCCTACTGTATCATTGTTTGACATGATAAGAATGAGGCATGGTTAAGCCTTAAGTAGCAAAAAATTTGTGGCACTCTTCACACACTGCAATACCTGCCCTCTCTTCAAAAAATCGTCCCTACACCACTGAAAAGGGTTGTCTAAAGAATATAAAAGTTGACAAAAATATGCTTAAGTATAGCCACGTGGTTCAAAAATTGTTTTAACATACTTTCTGATTCTTGTAGCATACGAGCATCAATATGTATTCAATTACATGCAAACCTGATTACACTTCTGTACCAAATCTGTCTGAGAATGAGTGAATCTAGTTCCAGTTAATTCATTTGATCACCTTGAACACTGTCTCTGTTACAAACTTCATTACCACTGCATCACTGCTATAAGCTTAAAAAGAGTAATTTGTAGCAATAAAAATAAAATAATAGTTTTTGATCAGGTCTCGAGTCAATTACAAAAACCTCAAATACAATTACACTATCAAGTGGACTCTTTTTGTAAAAACAAAACTCAACTAAAATTACAATTACGTCATGTTAAAGTAATTTCAATTAAAAATACTATTTGATATGTTTTTGCTTGAAAGACAAACATCATTTGCTTTAAGTGAAGAATTATGTTAAAGCAATTTCTGATAAAATTTGGCCAGAGACCATATACTAGAACATAAAAAATTAAAAAAAACAAGAT
>NW_003548938.1:0-7671 GCF_000090795.2 Amphimedon queenslandica | reverse complement strand
ATCAAGTAGAATGTTAAAACATGGTAATTTTTGACAAAATCTGGCCAGGCTATAATAGCCTTTGGCCGTTGGCCCAATTTTTGAGTAACTTTTCAAATTTATAAAAATTCAACTTTGTTTGGAATCAACTCAAAGTTAATACACAGCATAAGAACATGTATATGCATCAGGAAAAATTATAAAATTTCTCATTGTTAACATTTTTTGTAAGCATATAAATAATAACCATACATGCATGTAGATCTATGTATCAAGTTAAAAGAACATAATTGTTGTTCCCCAAAGCTAAACATAAACTAAAACAGATAAAATCTATTCTAAATAATGAAACAATAAATTTATAGCATAATTGAGGCATAGTTAACAGAGGTGGAGCATAGAGGCAGTGCTGACTGACTGCATTACTGTCAAGGCAACTTTGACAGATATAACTACAAATATAATATTTTCTTTTAGTGCTGGATACACATGATTAGCTAATGGTATAGATGTACTCTCAATATGGCAGTTATAGTTTAAAATAAATCAGACAATACAATCGGAGTTGACAAAAAATTGTAATTTATGAATCGTATTTGATACACATACAATAGTTAAACACAATGCACTGAGAAATGATAACCATCAATCATAATTGCTTACTGAACTTAAATTATCAATATAGGATATCAGCTTCTCTCATTAGCTGCCAAATCAATAAAATTCTGAATGAGTCTTAGCTTTGTTCACTAAAAGAAGCCTAAATTAAAGAAATAATAGATTTAACTTTAAATTTTAAATAAGATATACAATGAGAATGAAAACACGAATACAAAAAAACAATTATACCACATGCATATGAAGTAGACTTTCTGGGGTTTCAATTTTGCTAATTTCACAATTTTAAAATACTTTCAAAATTCTTAACTATGAAACTTGTTTTTTATAGTCAGTAAAAAAACATGAAATATTTTTGCAAATAAATTGAATGGTGATTTTTGTGAAATATTTTTGTTGGAGAATATACCTTTTTATATGGTATGTACCTGTACATGCATGCTTTAATAGGTCTTACCAATGGTAGCCAAAAAAGGATACTTTCCATGATTTATCCAAATAATTGAAATAGCTACAAAATAAACGAAACAGTTAAAATCTAAAGTATTAAAACTAATAGCTAATGCATGTATAAATTGATTAGTCATAAACCATATGTACATGTACTTGAAAATAATTATTCAGCAAAAGCATAAATCCATTTCAATCCAAGGTTACATTGACCAGGGTTTCCCACAAAGTATGCTAAGTGAGCTAAACTATACAATACAGTACATGGCATTTCGAGCAACTTTGAAAATTCATGAAAAATCCAAATTTGATTGGAATCAGCTTAAAATTGATACTTAGCATAGGACATGTATATGTATTAGCAAAAATATAATATTTTTCTTTATAACTTTTATCAACCCTGTGGGCATTGGCTCAATTTTTGAGCAGCTTGACCTGACAACAAGCTGCATGAAGACTATGCCAAAATCCTGTAGGAAACCCCACAATCTAAAGTATTATGCGTGTATTCTAAGAATGGTCACAAGCAATGCATTTATCTAAACATAAAGTTCTACTTAATACATGCATTACACATGTACACATACATGTTAAGGCTGGCTTGCAATATTACGCAAGTCCTAATGTTATGTAGATGCTGGAATAGAATCTGGTTCTATTCTAGCAGAAAGCATGCATCAAAAGGTCAAATCGCCCACGCTTTTGATTAAAAATTGACTGTACGTTGGCCTTATGTCATATTGTAAACCAGCCTTAATTAAGTGTCAGAGGTCTACTTTTTTAATAAGTGAGATTTGCCCTGTTCTTGCTGTATGCACTGTATTATTTATGTGAACTGTAATTGATATCTACTACACTACTACTTGTAGTTACATGTCTGTACCTGTCCCATTGGTCCCTGACCATCATAATGTGTCGATATTTAGGTATGCAAATCACACAATAATAAAATTGCAACATTACAAGTGTTGGATTAAACTACAAGACACATACAGCCAACATTAGTGCAGTATTGTTGCACTATTGCAGTAGTGCACAGGTGCTTGTTGCCTGTAGCATTGGCACATTGTTACACCACCATTGGTGTAATGTTGCAATGAATCACTGTTGCTCTGTAGCACTGTTCCCACCCTCCTGCAGTGTGTTGTAATATATCTAATGATCTATAGTTAAACTTTATACTTATGGTTTTATCCATTCATTTATGATGCATATAAAGTTCACCCAAAAGTCAACAATCCTCTATTATTCAACAATTTAAACTGATTTCTTTTTCAAAAATTGAACAGCCAAAATAATATCTATGCTACATAAAAATAACTATAAGACTAAAGTTATAATGTTCAAAAACTAAAGGTCTCTAGTTGAATAATAAATGTTCACACAAGTGGGAATGGAAAAATCAGAGGACCAAAACTCCAACCAAACTGAGTATCATCACAAAGACAGGAGCTACTAGTCCAGTAGCACTGGATACTCCAGTACAAGGCTCATCCACACTAACACCACTGCATGAGGTGACACCAGATCCAAGATATGGCTCAGTACAGCAACCCATCCTATTACTGAATATGCGAACACTATCAAGACAAGTGGTGGAAGCAGAACTGCAGGATATTCCACTAGAGGTAATTGTACAGGTATTTAACAAACGTTGGAAACTTGTGTAATTTCCTTCATATTGCCTTATGTACCTCACCTCACAATAGTCTCCACTCTCCTGTCCACAAACACCATAACGAAGCAAGGTAACAAGATAATCCTTGAAGGCCTCATGACTCTCATCTGTCAGTATGCAATTGTAGTAGGTTTCAAGTGGATCAATACATGCTGGGACACAAATTTGAGAGTAAGCATTGTTGAGAGCAGTGAGCTGAGCATCAGTGAGGGATGAAGGAGGGAGATCTGAGAGACCACCTGAAAGCTCTGTGAAGTTGCAATAGGAGGGAAGGTCATTATGAAGCTGGTTTAAACAAGCAGTGTTGGCTTGACGTACTTCCAGTTGAGAGCTATGCCTCTTGCTGATTTTGTGCATCCAGTCAGTGACAGCAGCTACATCTCTTTTCTTTGTAGTTGCAGCACCATCACTTGAAGCAACGACAAGAAAACAGCAAAGGAGAAAAAAGGAGAACATCTTCATAGGGAGCAGTACAGCTGAATCATTACCAACGGCCCAAAGGGTAAGACTGTGTAAAATATAGTAGAAGTGGCAGCTTTTATAAACTATCTGTTGCATAATCAAATTCATCGCTTATTCATGACAAGCCAAATTGCTTAAACTCACCTACACAGATTTCAATAATTACTATCACCATACAACATTACTTTAATCCAGAAAAATATAATCTAAAAATTTATGCTACAACTATTATGAAGACTTTTTATGAATTATAAAACCCTTGTGAGTTGTAACACAGTAAGACTTATGATTCATCAAAGTTTATAATTTTGCCTATACAGTTATTTTTTGTCCCAAGATATTACATTAGAAGCTAAAGAAGTATACACTTAACAATATAATGCTTCCATCTTCATCATTGAGACTCTTATAAATGCCATCATTGATTCATCTTCCTCATATGCTTAAACTATCTCCTCCATTATTTCAGATATTACATCAAGAAAGAGTCACGTGAAACATAGTCACAGAAAACCTAGATGCTATAGTTATTTGTAATCTATGCTTACGGCTCCCAATTAAGCTGTCTAGAGGCAGTTAGTAAATCTGGTGCCTCCTCTTGGTTCACCGCTCTATTTATGAAAGAGCAAGGTTTTGCTGTCCATAAAGGTGCATTTTATAATGCACTAGCTCTCAAATATGGCTAGACTCCGCTTCATCTATCCTCTCATTGTGTCTGTGATTCAAGTTAAGAATGTCATTCAAGCATGCTCTCAACTGTAAATGTGGTGGCTTTCCATCTCTGAGACATAATAAACTTTGGGATATAACTGCTGATTTTCTAACAGAAATCTTTCTGAATGTTCAAATAGAACCAACTTTGCAACCACTATAAGGTGAAACATTCTCTTATGCACCTGCCAACACTGATAACAATGCCAGCCTTGCCAGGGTATAATATAATAAGCTGCTTTTGGAAGAAAAAGCTGTTCTACAACTTACATATGAAAGGAAAAGGCCAAAGCAGTCTTCCTATGATGCCATGCCATTATAAAGCTGAAAAGGTATTCAACGTTGCCTATGATCGTTCAAGAAATACACCATTTGAAAAAGAGGTGTGGTTATGTTCAAAAATCGCATGGTTTTGTAAAATTTTGAGGGCCACACAGCTTGCCCCCTCTTTTCAACAATCCTGCCTACACCCCTGTAATTGCACATGAATCTTGTAATAAAATTTTTAGTAAGAATGGCAACAGATGCTATAAATCAAAGGATCAAGTAGAATGTTAAAACATGGCCATTTTTGACAAAATCTGGCCAGGCTATAATAGCCTTTGGCCGTTGGCCCAATTTTTGAGTAACTTTTCAAATTTATAAAAAATCAACTTTGTTTGGAATCAACTCAAAGTTAATACACAGCATAAGAACATGTATATGCATCAGGAAAAATTATAAAATTTCTCATTGTTAACATTTTTTTGTAAGCATATAAATAATAACCATACATGCATGTAGATCTACGTATCAAGTTAAAAGAACATAATTGTTGTTCCCCAAAGCTAAACATAAACTAAAACAAATGAAATCTATTCTAAATAATGAAACAATAAATTTATAGCATAATTGAGGCATAGTTAACAGAGGTGGAGCATAGAGGCAGTGCTGACTGACTGCATTACTGTCAAGGCAACTTTGACAGATATAACTACAAATATAATATTTTCTTTTAGTGCTGAATACACATGATTAGCTAATGGTATAGATGTACTCTCAATATGGCAGTTAGCATAGGCGGCTGCAGGATTTGACTACTAGTCGGGCATGGGTGTGGCATAGGAAATGGGCTGGGCGCGCGAAGCGCGCTGCGATTTTGGCCACACCCATTTTTATGCACCCTTTTTAGCACAATTTTTTGGTAGCGAAGGTTATTGTAATAAAGTAGTGGGTGGTGTAGCTCCAACACTGACTTCTGTAGTGGTAATAGTACTAGTAGTAGTATTAGTAGAGGAAGTAGAAGAATAGGGTGATGGAGAATGAGCAACAATTGATTGTACATCAACTGTAGCTGTAAAAACTGTAGCTGTATCAACCACAAGAGTAGACTGAGACTCATGATCATCAACTCTCAGCAAGAAACTGACCTAAAGTAAGAATTATGAGATAATCTGTATTATTGACTTCTATACTGTACTTACTAGGTTCACTTTGTAAACTGTTGTTCCTTTTTAGCAGGCTTGTTCACAAAGGACATAGTGAAGCTAGTCCAGGCTTTTAGACATTGCAACTGACAAGAAAAGAACACTGAAATAGCACTAAATAATGAAATGATTATGCTTTCTAGTGTTGCTGTGGTGGCCCACTGTGATTGGCACCAAAGTCTTACCACCTCGAGCTCCTCCTTTATTTAGTCTCTCTTCATCACCTTGTTATCAGCCTGCCATTTATGCATTCATAATTATAAGATTTTCATAAAAAATTGAAATTATAATTGTAATAACTGTTATTAACTATTAATTAACCATAGAATAACTATTAATTATGGTGATGTCACACTTCCGGTCAGAATTTTTGGTCGGGCATTGCCCCTAAATGCCCGACCCTGCAGCCGCCTATGGCAGTTATAGTTTAAAATAAATCAGACAATACAATCAGAGTTGACAAAAAATTGTAATTTATGAATCGTATTTGATACACATACAATAGTTAAACACAATGCACTGAGAAATGATAACCATCAATCATAATTGCTTACTGAGCTCAAATTATCAATATAGGATATCAGCTTCTCTCGTTAGCTGCCAAATCAATAAAATTCTGAATGAGTCTTAGCTTTGTTTACTAAAAGAAGCCTAAATTTAAAAAATTAATAGATTTAACTTTAAATTTTAAATAAGATATACAATGAGAATGAAAACACAAATACAAAAAAAACAATTATACCACATGCATATGAAGTAGGCTTTCTGGGGTTTCAATTTTGCTAATTTCCCAAATTTAAAATACTTTCAAAATTCTTAACTATGAAACTTGTTTTTTATAGTCAGTAAAAAACATGAAATATTTTTGCAAATAAATTGAACGGTGATTTTTGTGAAATATTTTTGCTAGAGAATATATCTTTTTATATGGTATGTACCTGTACATGCATGCTTTAATAGGTCTTACCAATGGTAGCCAAAAAAGGATACTTTCCGTGATTTATCCAAATAATTGAAATAGCTACAAAATAAATGAAACAGTTAAAATCTAAAGTATTAAAACTAATAGCTAATGCATGTATAAATTGATTAGTCATAAACCATATGTACATGTACTTGAAAATAATTATTCAGCAAAAGCATAAATCCATTTCAATCCAAGGTTACATTGACCAGGGTTTCCCACAAAGCATGCTAAGTGAGCTAAACTATACAATACAGTACATGGCATTTCGAGCAACTTTGAAAATTCATAAAAAATCCAAATTTGATTGGAATCAGCTTAAAATTGATACTTAGCATAGGACATGTATATGTATCAGCAAAAATATAATATTTCTCTTTATAACTTTTATCAACCTCGTGGGCATTGGCTTAATTTTTGAGCAGCTTGACTGACAACAAGCTGTATGAAGACTATGCCAAAATCCTGTAGAAAACCCCACAATCTAAAGTATTATGCGTGTATTTTAAGAATGGTCACAAGCAATGCATTGATCTAAACATAAAGTTCTACTTTTACACATGTACACATACGTGTTAAGGCTGGCTTGCAATATTACGCAAGTCCTAATGTTATGTAGATGCTGGAATAGAATCTGGTTCTATTCTAGCAAAAAGCATGCGTCAAAAGGTCGAATTGCCCATGCTTTTGATTAAAAATTGACTGTATGTTGGCCTAATGTCATATTGTAAACCAGCCTTAATTAAGTGTCAGAGGTCTACTTTTTTAATAAGTGAGATTTGCACTGTTCTTGGTGCAAGCACTGTATTATTTATGTGAACTGTAATTGATATCATCATATCTACTACTACTTGTAGTTACATGTCTATGCCTGTCCCATTGGTCCCTGACCATCATATTGTGTAAATATTTAGGTATGCAAATCACACAGTAATAAAATTGCAACATTACAAGTGTTGGATTAAACTACAAGACGCATACAGCCAACATTAGTGCAGTATTGTTGCACTATTGCAATAGTGCACAGGTGCTTGTTGCCTGTAGCATTGGCACATTGTTGCACTACCATTGGTGTACTGTTGCAATGATGCACTATTGCTCTTTAGCATTGTTCCCACCCTCCTGTGTTCAGTGTGTAGTAATAATATCTAATGATTTATAGTTATACTTTATACTTATGGTTTTATTTAGTCATTTATGATGAATATAAAGTTCACTCAAAAGTCAACAATCCCCTACTATTCAACAATTTAAACTGATTTCTTTTTCAAAAAAATTGAACAGCCAAAATAATATCTATACTACATAAAGTTAATTATAAAACTAAAGCTATAATGTTCAAA
>NW_003548934.1:0-7683 GCF_000090795.2 Amphimedon queenslandica | reverse complement strand
AGTGCACACACGCTCCTTGGCACACGTAGACTTGACACACCTGATTGTTCACATAGAATGAATTAATTTAAGGTCTTTCACCATTTTCTTTTGAATTTGACTATTAAGAAAATGGATCATAAAAATGATGATTCCTAAATATCTGAGTACTTACCTCACACGAGTAACAAAGTAGGCGTGGTATCAAAGGCGTGGCTATGTTACAGCAATGGAGAGTCAAGATGAGCACGTTTTAAATGCCTTTATGATAAATGCAAGGACACTTTCCAACGTATTGAAAGCTATACAATTTAGAGATGTAAGTGAAAATCAATATAAAACCACTATAAGGACTTATATATACAATTTTTAGACTGCAACCTGCTTTATCAGTTCCACTGGATTGAGAGTGACAGTAGAGCAGGCAAAGTGTGTACAAGCAAATTGTTTTGTAAAATCAGATCTCTTTCAAGCCTACAACTACAATGAGGACTCCACACTGATATTTAATATTGACCTTAATGTTCTAATTGTAAGGATTGTTTTGTGTGAAATAATTTTGAAGATTGGTCGTCTTTTTAATTAAATAGGAATGTTTGTGTATTTTTGGTAATGAAGCAAACACATCATTAAGATTGTACTATGATGGATATGGGACTCCACTTCAATTAGTGTACGTTAATTTTGGTCTTTGCTATTTAAAGTGAAGTACATAATGTTGTGCAGTTAAGTTTTAAATAATAATAATTATAATAGACCTCCTCCTCAAGTGAGAATGACAGTGGCCTATGAATATCATTCCTTTTTTCAGTATCCACCTTTGTATCATAATTGGCCGCCATTTTGGATTGCAAAATTCAATGGAGCATGATGAATGAAGAAAAACCAAACCGATTTTTTTGGCATGGAGCTTGTCTAAGCTACAAAAGTTGGTTGGAGGAAAGAATGTTTGCTGCTAAGCATCTCTTAATAGGGATTTGGTGCAATTTGTAGTACATTCTCTATTACAGCTTGCTTTCTGCATTAGCCCATTCAATACTCCATGGAAAGTTGCCATCCACAAAGATTATTTTAGAGTCAACTCAGCCTCAGTACGCCCCTTGCTGTATATCATTCTTTTTGATGTAATTCATTCTCACCCAAAGAGGTCTATAATAGTAATAATTGTAATTATTATTGGATGAGTATACAATAGCAGGCCGGTTGAGCTGGGTTCATAATTTTTAGCAGCTTATAAAAATTTGCACTTCTGGCTGCATTCACTTCTATAATAGCTAAATGTATGCCAGAGGCGTATTTAGGGGGGGGGCTGAGGGGGCTTGAGCACACCCCTCATGGCTGGGTTCAGAAAAAAATTACTCAAATCCTGGACTCTTGCATCACTACCAAGCCTCCTAACAAAGTTATCTAGCCCCCTGATCATAATTTCAGCAGTTTCCAGTGCTTTAAGGAGCAATCAGAAGTACCAGTAACATGGCAGTATGCTTGAAATGATTTTGGCCCCACCCGTAATTGACAAAAATGTAGGAAAAGGCCATTTTACCGCCGTAAAAGTGGGTGTGGCCAAAATCGCAGCGTGCTTCGCGCGCCCTCAGCACCCCTCTTCCCATATTCCTATATATGCCCCTGATGCCATATAGCAGGTATTCATCTGGGGAAAAGTTTTAAGCAGGATTAGAGATTTTATTCATTTTACTTTCATTCTGAGCAGCCATTTTGCACACATGGCAGTGATGCAATACCTTTTTTGTTTGGAAATATTTGTCCACAAGGAATGAGAACAAAAAGAAAAATTAAACTTCTATGGAATATACCTGCTATATGGTATGAATCGTATCATTTTAAGCTGTTTAATTGCACTTTTTAATCATTTCTCTCTCTCATTTGTAGTCTTGAAGAGAATGAAGTGGTCACTGAGTGTTCAATTCAAACATCAGAAGCTGATGAAACGCTTGACTTTGATTTTGTATCAGCAAACGTTTGCAATAAAGTGATCATTAAAGTAAAATAATAATACAGTAATTTATCATCATCATTATTTGTAACTATTATTCAATATTCAGTCAGAGTGTATGAGGGAGACTTTCAATGAGTTGGATTTGAGTAGTGAATTTATTGAGATTTACATGTCAGAAGGAGAACCAAATTTTAGACTGTCTACTCATGGATATACAGGGACCACTCAGGTAGGAATTACTGTAAATACACACTGTATTAGTGTAATTATTTTCAAACTTAATTTTTAGTTTGATTATCCTAAAAAGTCTGATATGGTTGAAGTATTCGAGTGCAAAACAACTCAAAAGAACAAGTACATTATTTGGGACATGTTCCTCTTTCCTTCTCCTATTTTTTAGTTTCTATTATCCTATTCACATCTCTCCTTCCTATTTCCCCCTCTCTCTCTCCTTCCCTCTCACTTCAGATACAAGCTTGCATTACTAAAGCCTTCAGCTAAGGCACTTAGTCCATCATCAAAGATAGCATTAAGGATGGACACAAGAGGTTTCCTCTCATTGCAGTTCATGATAGTCACTGAGGATAAACAACTTTGCTTTGTAGAATACCTGGTAAGTAATTGGACTGAATGATTATACAAGTACTGTAAATTGGAGTTAGACTTTAGCTGGGTAAAAAAGTAAATTTTCACAAATTGTAAATATTTGCAAAATAAAGTGGCCTACTAAATTTGAGCTACATTTGTAATAATTGTTTATTCATAAACATCATACCAGTAGCCTCATTACAAGTACTCTTGTTGCTCAGTGTATGCAGTATGGTTTAAATCAGATGTTGTACTCTCTCTCTTTTTGTTTAGTGTGTTCCTGAAGATGATAGCAAAGAAGACTAGCAATCAACTTTAAACTAAAAACTACTGACCAATTTCACCCTCAATCACTTGTAATACACTTCATTAATAATATTAGTTAATAATGGAAATTAATTTGTTATCAAAGCTTGTCTCCTCATTCTTCTTTTGTATCTCTACATCAGTATAGATTTAATTATTTGGATTGATCATGGACCCCGTGTCTCTAAAATAAAATAGTAAAGGTTATATGATCACGATTATTTTTAATCATTCAGGAGAGCATGATTTAATGATCAAGAATAGCTGTTGTCATAATACCGGCTACAATGTATAAAAGAATACAATGATCATAGTTCTAGGTTATCTCAGCTGGGCCATATATTTCAGTTTTGAAGTACATAGAGTCAAGCACTCACTTCCGGTCACCATCCATTTCCGAACGCGATTTCTTCTAAACTAGACTTCTTTTACCTACAACTTTGGGATTGCTGCAAAGCTTAGACTTAGTAGATCAAGGTGGTATGTTTTTGAAACAGCTTAAGTATCTTTGCTATTTTTTACAAAGCATAAAAGTTGTGAATCGAACACTCATTCTGTCATTCTGTCCACACACTTTAATTGATTTGTAAAAAAAATTATCTTTTTTTCTAAGCAGTCTAGAGCTCTATTTCTTCTTCTAGCAACAGATAAAGTTGCTTTCTTTCATCTAGTTATGCTCTTGTTGCATCCCGTGGCACCAAAAGCTGTGAACTGCAGCCGGGCTAAACCAGGGGACCTCTCTTCAGATGAGAGCTCATGTTTTACTCTACAGGGCCGAGATTTGCTTCAGAGGTAGAAAATTCCATCTAACGAAAAATAAAAAGAACGATTTTGTCCTAACTTCGTTGTTTGTGAGTTACAGTTGCTCAAAGTTTGTGGTTTAGCCTCTTTGAGAATTTTTCAGGCGGCACTGGGGAAAGCAGGAGCAACCAAACTCTCTCAGTCTCTTTTAAATATCTAGAAAAATTTTCTGTGCCAACTCTTTCTTGAAATAGAGCTCCAGATGCTAAAATAAATTTCAGCTTTTCTTCTTTCTCCTACCCATGTGCCATGATTTAGCTAGTTAGTTTTTGACCACACCCATAGCTTATTTTAATTATCATAACTCTGCAGTCAATAATAATTTTTTTTTTCAAATTGCTTAAAATATCACAGTACAAGTAATACATATCACTCAGGTGAATTCCAGCAGGCGAGTCCATTGCACCATAGTGCTTCATTGGTGAGGTGATGTCAAGGAATATTTTATGCTTGTAAGTCAAGCCTAATTGTCAGTTGTTTGCACCATTGCTGAGCTGCCACCATTGCTGCCACCATCCACCATTGCTGAGCTGCCGTTGCTATGGTAATTCCAATGAATATCATTAAATTAATGCGACCGGAAGTCCCATTGCAATAGCTGGACATGGTTGCGGCCTCAGTTGTACCTCAAAATGATTTTATAGAGTAAACTTATCATTATAGCATCAAATGTTTATTATAGGATTGCACTAATGGAGTGGGCTAAATCAAGAAGTATAGGTTTGAAAGATTACTTGACACTCAGGTTTGTCTTATTCATCATTATAAATAAAAATACTTCTGAGCAGAATTTTTATTTCTGTAGAAATCAGCAAGGTCTTCATTCTTCTAAAATCATCAGGGCTTGACTTTAATTTGAAATTGAAATTTATACTAACTTTTTTGGCAAAAATTAATACAATTTGTGGTACAAAATAATTTTTTATTGCATGCATCTTATCTCAGGGGCGTGCTTGACCTTGCCTTTTAACCACGTGGACTGGAGTCGTCATGGTGTATACCAGTGAGTGTACTAACAAACAGTCTCCTCACCCTAGGCTACCCTTCCAGCCTTCCTTCTCTCTGTTTATATATACCAGTATTCTTAGCCAAAGGTCTGGCTAATAACCTTTACTTGCTGCAAGTAGGTACAAAATCCCTCATTAATACAGTGCATCACTTTGTTTATCACTTGGTTTATACAGTATCCATTTCACCCTGCCCACATGCCGGTGATGGTAGAGGCTAAAATGAGAAGAGAGCATTTGGAGATGAGAATCAGCTTAAAGACAAGAGCAACATTACTCACAGAGTAAGGGAATGTAAATAAAGTACATGTACATGGATATTTTTAAAATGTACTACATGTATATAGGGGAGATTTCGGAGCAAATTTGCAATTTGCTTTGCTTTTAAAAATATAACTTAAAAATTATTTATAAGATTCAGCTCGCATAGCATAAAGAACATTAATTTGTATTTAAAATGTAATAAAAAATTAGGGTAATTTTGGAGTTAATTATCAGAAAAAACCCTTTTTTGAAAATTAAATTGTTTTTAAATGGTCATAACTCAAAAATTGTTTGTTAATAACTTTCTACATACATGTAGTACATAACATAAAGACATCAATGTGTCAGGATTTCCCACAAATTTTGGCATCAGCTTTTTTATTGGATTGTCAAGTTGCTCATAAACTGGGCCAAAGACCCTGTACAAGGATTTGGCCAAATTTTTTCAAAAATGAAAAAAGACAATTCTTCATTTTTAATATTTTGATACATGTACATGTAGTTAATTTCAGCATTTTAATAATTTTTTCTGATGCATATGTTTTCTTATGTTGCATATAAAGTTTGAGCTGATGCCAATTAAATTTGGATTTCTTATGAATTTTTCAAGTTTCTCCTCATCAATACATTTTGTTATTAATAGTTATTAATTATTCTCCTCTCAATAGGCTCCAGTCTTGATACACTAACAGTACTTGGTTCTCATAAAGGTGATGTCATTCGACTAGCTAATGACAGTTCTTTAAATACCTCCTTCTCATTCCAACAATAATCTAATGGCCTCTCTTTAGTCTTCATGGAGTCCTTCCAGTATGATGACACTCTTCCACAATATGTTGGGAAGTTGAAAAGACATCATTTTTAGTTGGCCACTGCTGTTCACTCTCACTGAGGATGGGATTATGTGTATCCTTATTAATGCCCCAGGCACATTTCTTAGCATTAGGCTTTTCCAAAATTGGCTCCAAATTTTTTTGTACATTTTTTGATAGATATTGATGTCATTATGCTGTGTACCACGTTTGAGCTGATTCTGACTTAAATTTTTTTGATTTAGGCCATTTAAAAATTTCCAAATACTCAAGGCTATAATTATATAGCCTTGAGTACTATTTAGATTTTGGAGCCCACGGTTTTTCTAGAAAATGGCTAAAAAATCATTCCAAATTTTATTTAGATTTTCTGATACATGTACATATTGATTTCCTTATGCTGTGTAGAAGTTTGAGCTGATTCGGACTTAAAGTTTTCAAGTTACCGGCATATTCAGAAAAGGCCAAATTCAAAAAAAAATACCCTAGGTCTATACTCCTTTCTTTCTTTATCCTTTCTTTTCTTCTTATTATTTCTCTCCCTGAGTTAGGTACATGTACATGTCCATTAATCATTAATAATGTACAATTATGATCCTTAACTTCATTATTATCCAGTGGTCCACAGTGTCTCTAATGCTATGATCATTGCTGCCATTCATCCACTGGAATACTGTAGAATGTTTAGCTATAACACTCCAGGTAAGTATTTACAATTTTATGATAAAATTAAAATTGAGATTAAAATACCTCCTATTCTTTTCATGTTTAGATGGTCCCTCTCTCTTACAAACTCTGTCTTTGTCATCATTTCATAAAATCTCGGTCTCTCTTGATCTAGGAGTGTATCTTAGTTAATTCATTGGATCAATGTTCCTTCTCACTCAATGCACTGGAGACTGGAACTGAGACATGGTGTCATTCTTCCTTAGGAATAGAGGTAAATGATACTATTTATAGTAACACTGATACTATTTATAGTACAATGCTATTGATTGAAACTATGCTATTGTAGTATATGATATATCATTGTCTATTGTAGTAATTGATACTATTTATAGTAACGATGCTAGTGTGCATGTTTAGTAGTGATGTAGTAAGTCAAAAATTGCCCATTGCACAAAATTTGTTGTCGGAATCAACTCAAATTTTTTATTAGCAACAGACAGACAGACGTAAATAGTAATAATGATGTATAATGCTTTGCTTGGCTCGTCCCCTTAATGTTTTTCATTCATCTTGTAATAATGTATCATTAATAATAATAATAGTTATAAACAGAACAAAGTAAGATACCGTAGGCTGTAGGCAGCCATCTTAACAAAATAAGTGATACTGTATAGCTGGAAAATTTGGCGGAGAATTAAATTTGGCGGATTGGCGGTTCAAAATAAAACTGCCAATATTATAACCACCAATAATAATGCAATGATGGGCGGATTCCTTCATAGGCACATGATACTAAAAAATGCCAAAATTGCAGTATTTCTCACTATTTCAGTCAAGACTGGGGCAAGGACTGCCAAGGAGCAGCTTCAAGAAGAGCTGAGTACCACCAAAGTTTTAGACCATCAAATTTTCCGGCTGTACGGTAATAGAAAATAATAATTTTAATAAACAAAAAAAACTAGGCAATTAACTGGTTTGATGTACAATATTTATCTCTAATGTTAGTAGCAATAGATTTCTCTTATATTGTATCCAGTGCTGTAGCTAATGATGACCAACTGGGACCTCCTTTCTCTCTCACTTTATCTTCTCCTCTTAACCAGGCAGACATACAAGCATGGAAACATTTTACTGGATCTCCTCTGTGTCTCTCATCTATATCCACTATTCTAGGATCATATAATCCTAACTGTAGATCTAGTCTGTGCCATACAGAACGGGACAAGTGCTAATCTGATGTTAACTCTTTAATGACAATATCAAGATTTTTAATATCTATAAAAATAATAAAGTGTATATA
>NW_003548905.1:0-7746 GCF_000090795.2 Amphimedon queenslandica | reverse complement strand
TTGTAATACATCATGTACTTTACTCACATCAACCAATGATACACCTTTTGGGTAGCACAGGCGTTCACATGTACAGCATATGCTGGTTGTAGATAGCCGTACTTCTTTCTGAAACTTTTCAAGGTCTTTTCTAGATAGTTGTTGCTGACGTATACTTTCTGGTGAGGGAGCTGGAGGTGGCTGAGCCTGATTAGCCAATAACTCTACGATATTCTCTCATTATTTGATTACGTTGAGCTCTTTGTTCTTCAGATTCTGAGGCTATTCTTTCATGATCTCTTTCACGAAGATCTAAGAGACGTTCTTCTTTTTCAGCTTCTGATTCACTGGCACATTGTTGCTGTGATCTTTCACTTAAGTCAGCAAGACGTTCCTGTCTTTGAGCCTCTGATTCATTGTTAACTGTTCGCTGACTTCTGTGTCTTTGATCACTTAGACGTGCTTCTCTCTGATCTGCTGATTTATTATGTATAGATCTAGCCCTCTGTGCATAATCCCGCATCTTTCTCAATCTTTTGGTCTTAGCTTCTTGAGATTCGTTAGATCTATGTTCCCTTTGCTTTTCTTTTAAATATTCAAGGCGTCTTTTTTTATTATTACTCAAGTCATGTAATGATACACGACGCTTTATTGGCGGGCCATAGAAAGAATCTATGATGTCTCTCCTCTTTTGCTTCTTATGTGACGATACCGTTGTAGTGTGAGCCTGTTGTTGATTGGTGGATTCAAGCATCCATCAAGGTAAAACTTGCTTCGTCTTAGCTACCGTTTTTAGTAAGAAGTTTCCATCTTCTAAACTGAAGTTATTTTTGAAACTGAGCGTCTTACTTCGGTTGCTTAGTTATATTATTGGCTAATAATAATAATAATTAAGGCGTGGCATAATTTGATTGGATAATTTTTATGAACTATATATACTAGACTGTATACCTATTAATTAATTCTTGACACATTAATTATTATTGTTGGCTCCTAAATTATTAACTACAACAGCTCCATTCACTGATTTATTTAGTACTAAAGATTGAAGTTAAAATGGGAGACGACAATGAAGAGTATGATCTACTTAACGACAACGATGTAAATGATTGCGTGATAATTACAATTAAATAAGTTATATATATACATAATCTTCAATAGGAGGAACTGCAGTACTCGCAACCAGGGACTCCAAATCGGCTACCACCAGTAGATGAGACTGGCAATGATTCAGACACAGAACCACCACACAGAAGACAACCACCTTCCCCTCCCATAAGACCACCACCTCCAAAACGGGAAGACAGGCGTCCAGATGAAATAGCTGCTGACCGTGGTACCAGTCGTGGAGCTCGTGGTCGCCGACCAGTACCGGGGAGAGGACGGGGAGAGGGTAGAGGAGCAGGAAGAAGGGGTGGTTGTAGAGGTGATGGGTCTCCTCGTAGAGGTACCGGGCGAGTTAGACCAGGGAGAGGAAGAGGAGGCAGGCCAGGGATTCATCCTAACAGCGGGACAGGGCGAGACAGATGGCAGGCCCCGCAGCAGTTCCAGAGTCACTTTTATGGAGCTAGACCGTGGCATCACCAAAGAGGAAGGGGCCGGGGGCTGCGGGGAGGGAGAGGAAAGGGAGGGAGAGGAGGGGGAGGGAGAGGAAGAGGAGGGTGGTGGTGGCAGGGACAACACAATAATAGTATAATGAACCAGTTGGACAGATTATTAGATATAATAGAATTAATACTTACAAATAACCATAACCAGTGAACTATATAACTACTAGCCTGTATATACATGTATCTAACACTTATTTTATTCAACAGTTATAATAATAATTATTAGTTTGACATGTCTATATAGTGGATCATGGCACTATTCAGCCGTGTCCTTCACTACGCAATCTTTCTTTAAATAGTTGATACTCCAGTTTTAGTTGATACTCCAGATTTCATTTAGATGACCTAGCCCAGTGAGAAAACATGGTGTAACATTTTTGTCAAATTTTAACTATTTATTTTTGGTCTTACTTTATTGATCTTCAATAGGAGCAGAGCTTAGCCCTTCTGATTCCTCTTTATTGCTGGAATTACAGGAATATGAATCTCTTCATATAGTCTCGTCGCCCCGTCAAAGCAAAGGGGCTGGGGGAAGATACTACTCTTCATAAAACTTATAGTTGTCCAGTCCAACGATGGTAGCCATTTCCCTTTTGTTAACCACACCCCTCACGTTAAATTAATTAATTAACGTGGGTGGAAGTTGCTAAGGCATCATATAAAATGTATTTCTCCAATACAACGTGTATAAAAGAAATGAATAATTGTTGACATACAAATATATATATATCGCACGTGGGTGAAAGCAATCTTAGGACGACCTGGGGGCTACGCCCCCAGGTCGTAAAAAGCTATGGCCTTTTATATCAATGCTTATATCGGAAAAAGGAAGACACACATAATGATAATGTAGTGCCTAAATTATGTAGCCATGTGAAGTGTAATTATTACTCAATTTCTTTATTACATAATGTTGCAATTGTTAGTAAGAAGCTTGCTCATGAAGTCTTCAAACGTAATACACAGCTGATTGAAGAGGAGAATGTAGAGTTGACACCTGAAAAACTACTAGATGATGAAAAAGTCGACATTCAATGGATTTAAAATGATGCACCAATGACGCATGGTTGGTTTTTTACCAAGCTATTAAAATGAAATGACAAAATCAACCTAATGTGTGCAGGGTGTGCTTTCAAGATTTAGGGAAAGCTCCATTGATTGATTGTGACCATTGCCTCAAATAGATCATCTGTCATTGTTTGGGACTGAAAGAAACACCAAAAAGAAAGTACTGGTTTCGTTAAAAGACATCATGATATGAACAGCAAAACTGATTAAGTACTTATAGTTTGTATTATTGAATTACAATAATTATAATATTAAAGCTTAATAATTATGGTTCTTTTCAATATTGTTATGTGTCCCAATGTGATCATGTTACAAAGCTGTATACGGCCCTATTAACATGTAAATTTTGGGACCATTTACGATACAGGAGCCACTGCCTAATAATAGTTACAAAATTTATAATTGATGTAATACTATTGAAAGCAGAGGCAATCTCCCTTGGTAGTGTGAGTGGGAGTGAGAGACAAAAGATGGACAATAAAGACTTCATTAAATTCAACAATACGGATATTATGGAAGCCAATTGCGGCATCTTTGTCCACTTTTTTTTGTATTTGCGTTGTACGTGCACGTTGCACTTTGGCTGCTAAACATGAGTGATACAAAGTTACATGAACCTACATGTGACGTTATGGTGTTGCTAATTGGCATGTGCATAACCATCTGTCACATTGAAAATTTTCTGTTTTCTCCTGTGTTCACATTAAGTGGGAAAACAAGAGATAAGGATGGAACAGGATTTCTTTGAAAGATGCCAGTATCACTACTGTCTCTAGTGATATTTTAAAGGAACACATGCTAAACTTTGATGTCTTTGCCTCTCTTGAAGAGGAGCACTTTACTGTTCTTTGTATTGAAAGCAAAATTTGTCAGCACGCTCCATTATGACGTTTGTGGCATCAAAGAAATGTAAGTGTATGATTGTATTATTATTATTATTATTATTATTATCATTACTGGCACAACAGAGAATGGAGAGAACTTTTCAGAATCCTCTTTTCCAACACCGTCAACCGCTTCTTTATCTCTGATGGTCGTAATGTCCCATTCTTCTGCTGTTCGTGGTATGTTTTGTTATTTTTATTATAATTATGTAAAGACGTCTGATGTTATGATATTATGATCTCCCTGTCTCTGTGCTCACCTTTCAGAAATGAGTATTTTTAGTAATGATTGACATCTGTCACTAAACTTCCTACTTCTAATTTATAATTAATTTCATTTTTGCGATGATTTTAGTACAGATCACAACAATAACTTTAACAATAATTACAGTAGATACATCTATTTGAGACAATATTATAGAACTTCCTGATTTACATAAGAAAAGAGCCTTAGGGATGCCACAACAAAATTTTAAGAGTTGCGATGCAGGAAGAATGAGAGTAATTATTTCACTTATTTGTATTTCATTACACTTTTATATTACACTAGGTGGAATGTTGTATGCTATGGAGGCAGGTAAAGGGTTTACAAGGCAATCTATTCCATGACCAAATCTACAGAAAGTTGAAACATCACGAAAATCCTCATTTGATACTTTCATACGTGCGAAGGAGCTCTAATTTGGTGACAAAGCTAATTGGAAGAAAATGAATTTAGCTGATTTCTCTGGAAAAATAGTGAATGTTGATCCTTGTCATTGGAACTTAGAGGGAGGGCAAACAATAGTGAGGGGCACATGATCATTTTGCTCTGGGGACCATATTAAAGGGAGGCCCACAACCCTCTTGTCAATAGTAAAGTATATTTTTTGTTGACTTGGTCAGTGCTTGGGACCTGTTATGTGCATGGTGTGTACACAATACACATTAGGCAAGGCAACACTACATCATGTCATAATGTTAGTAAGTTTTATAAATACATGTACAACTTGCCTGTTGTACAAACAAATCATGTGCCAAAAATCAATAAATTCCGAGAAAAAAATGTATTAATCATGACAACTTTTTGAACTATTGCTGTGCCACTTTTGCACATGATATAGAAAGAAAAATGTCTGGTAGGACTTACCTTTCTGGTACTGCCAAGAGATGGCTGCAGAAACAAAGAATAGAAAAAAACTGTAAGCGTGGAAGAACACAAGAGGAACTTGGATGGACACCATTGTCAAAAAGCTATATTACCATTGACAACAATTAACATTCAGACAAAGACTGCGGAGACTGTAATTCACATTGTGATCCATCACCAAATGAATCATATGAAAATGAAAAATTGTAAGATAATGATGATACTGACAATGAGGCTATGAACACATCTCATACAGTAAGTATTGCAGGAGTATGTAATGATCAAGTTAAATGGAATGAGTTAAAAGCTGAAGAGTGACAATAGTTACAAACGGTCTCCAAAAAATCCTTTAGTGTTTCCTCATGACAAAAGAAAATGTCGATTTCCAGTACACATTTTTTGTTTGAAGCTGCCAAATTGAGAAGAGGTTCTTAGGGATTGGCTTGTTTGGTCCACATCAGCCGAGGAATTATGATGTTTTTCTTGCTGCATCATGACAGGTTTGAATATGGTACTGCATGAATCAATGCTTACCAAACCAAGCCTGGGCATTAAACATAACTGAAGAAAGTTGTATGACAAAGTACAAGGTCATGAACAAAATATAAAGCATCTCCACCTTTACTGCGAATTGAAAAGCCAAGAAGAAAATCTCAAGGATTCATGAATTGACTGCTGTCTGTAGAAGCGAAATGAAACAGAAGTTAGCAAATGGCGTGAAATACTCAGCTGCATTTTATATTTTACTTCGTTCTTCAGTTAAAGGAGTCTTTCTTTTTGTGGAGTAAACTGCGCAATAAGTTATGAAGATAATGGCCACTTTTTGAGGACTCTAGACCCACTTACTTCAAAGAATTATAGGCAACGTGATAAGAATGACTTGTTTATAGTAATTATCAAAATAATATTTTCATTAGAATATACAGTACCCATGTGGTAAAGGAAGATTTCTCAGTGTATAAGGATGATGAACGTCTCAAAAAAATGTGTCTCATAAACAAAAGCCAAAAACTTAGATACACACAAAAGATAACTATTAATAACTATATGAATACTTATAAGTGATAACACAATAATTACAATGATTCCAATAGTAATAATAATACTACTGATAATAATAATAATGACAATAATAATAATAATAATAATAATAATAATAATTACAATAACATAATAATAAGCATTATGATAGATGATGATAATGTCAACAGTACTATAGTTCTATAGATTACTACTACCCATAAATTGTTAATTAATTGAATTCCAATCAGAAATTCAGGACTTATGTCCCTAACCCAGATTGCTTGCTACCAGATGGCAATGTTGTTTTCTGCAAGGAGCCTCAAACCTTGTGTTATGACTGTACTTGTGGTTTCTTTTAATTAATGAATACCTCTTTTGGCACATGGGTCATAAATAATAATTATTCTGATATGTTTTACAGGTACTTTGTCACAACTATCATTATCATAATTCATTAAATTCTGATCTAACTACTTGTTTATGTCTTTTAATCATTTAATCATCAAAATTTGTTTAAAAATATTGATAGAAGGTAGGAGAGTTAGAGGTTGTGGCAATCCATAGGATCTTATTAACTATGCTAGTCTTTCAAAATGATCAGATACATAGTTACTGTTTTTATAATTAAATTCATCCTTTAGTATGTTAAAATTCTGCTGTCTAATTGTGACGTAAAGTCACTGGTTTCTGTCACTGGTAATGTTAAAAATACTCATTATATTATGCTTAATATAATTACACTAGTTAACGAAGGAAATGAATACATTACATTAGGTATACCTGCTGGAGCATCAGCATGCTTGCTAGGTCTAATTCTGTGACTTCCAGTCCTTTGAAAACTGATTTAGTTTATTATGAATAATGTGACTGACGCAATATCTTGCAATTTCACTTACAGGTAGTATGATAGATCAATATGAAAATAACAATTTGATACCAAATTCTATCATGACACTTTATTGTGGAGTACAATTATTTTTATATGTATATGCTTAAAAAATTGAGCCACCATCCTGCATGCTGCTTTCATAATTAGCACCACAGTGATTCTATTCTCTCTATGGTTCTTTGAAAGAAATTATGAATGAAGGTAATATTACTTGATTACTTACTGAGCGACCATATACGAAGCTTTTAGGTCCAGCAACATTGTCGGTATGTTAATGTCTTAAAATTCACTGCAAAACAAACTAATGAATTTTCAGTTCTTACATTAGATTTAAGAATTCTATGGCAACCTATATTATTACAAGTAAATAAAAAACATAAAAATGGAAAAGTAGTAAGATTGAATTGGAAAAAAGTAAAGAAACATAAGGGTACTTGCAAACTGGTGTGGTAAAAAATCCTACACCACTGCATGAAGATAAAGTCTTAAAAGTGTTATCATAGCAGCCAGTCTGTGTGGAATAATTGCAGTGCTTCGGATTATATTCTTCATGCAGTGGTGTAGGATTTTTTTACCACCTGTTTGCAAGTACTCTCATGTTTCTTTACTTTTTTCCAATTCAATCCTACAACTTTTCCATTTTTAATGTTTTATATTTACTTGTTTCCATTCTTTTTTTTAAATTAATAAATTATATTCTGTTATGATTCTGTGGTTAGGTTAATTATATTCATGCTGATCATGTGCTCATAAATTAAAATGGCATCAAACCACAAACCCATGCGGTGTCTGCAGCTGGATTTTGTCTGCCATTTCTTCTCTGTCCTCGCTTCTTTTTGAAACAACCTTTGTCGTCCTTGACCCAAGCCTAGAGGAATGATGTTAAAGCCAACTCGAGCGCTTCTCTTGCTTAAAAGATTAATGGGTGCATAGAAGAAGATGAAGAAGAAAAAGTCTGAAAAATTTTGCAGAATTTAATTTGGGCCTATTCTCCACAATTGCTGCCGCTACATTACAGTCCGCTTTAAAGGTACAAGGAGAATCACTCAGTGAAGAAGAGCTCTTTTAAGCCATTTATAAGGCTGTACAACGTAAGATAAAAGAGTTATATGTGTTTGAAAATTATAAAAATGGCCGCCATCTTGAAAAACCAACCTCAATCCT
>NW_003548896.1:0-7763 GCF_000090795.2 Amphimedon queenslandica | reverse complement strand
ATACATTTATCAATATTCAGAGTGATGCCTTCTTTATTTAGTTTTTCCAAGACTCTTGTGAGGCGTTCCTGATGCTGTCTTTCCATAGACTAGCAGTAGCACGTCATCGATTAGTCCCACGACTCCATCACACCCTCTCAGTATCTCAGAGATCCTCTTCTGAAAGAACTCCGGGGCTGAAGATATACCAAAGGGTAATCGATTGAACATGTATATACCTCCCAAAAGGAGTAATAAAGGTAGTCAGTTTTGAGGACTCAGGCGATAACTCGATTTGCCAGAAACCGGAATTGGCATCCAGCTTGGAAAATACCTTGGCATCTCCCACTTGAGCTAAGACCTGGTCTACAGACAATGAATAATAAACACTATACTTAATTATAATAATGTGATACTGTAATTTTATCACATATAGTTGTATCACTAAATACTTCCTATATCTCTCAAGACTGATTTATACTTGCCACAATACTAAACGCAAATGAGAACAAAATTAATTTTCATCAATTTTGCATCAACTTCAAAATGTATTCATCAAATCATCCATCCTATAATTTTAACTGTTCATTTTCTCAAAGATCTAAAAATTTGTTATGAAAAAGAAAATAACTTGATCCACATAAAAAAGACTAGTGATTAAAGTTACTAGTGATTAAAGTTATAAGTTACTTGATAGTCATACATACATTGTATACTATAGTTCTATTAAAAATAGTGTCTAAAAATTTAGTACGTTCATAAAAAATTAATATTAAAAATAAAATAAAGCAGATTTATACTGCATGGTAATACAAAAATAATTAACATAATAATTAAAACAGCTACAATAAACTGAGCAGATTCACTTGTAAAGTTAAAAGAATGTCTGATTATCGCCAAAATTAACATGCTTTGCTTTAACTCCCATGACATAGCCAGCACAATACTTACCAAAGACATCTATTATACCATCATCAACCAGAACCTAACAAAATAGCATATGCAATAGAACCTCTTTCAACAGACACTCAGCTGATTCTCTCAGTACGTACATCAATTATACAAAATTAATCATTCTATGGTAAATGCATGATGTAACTTACTCTTATACAATAATCAATCTCTCCTTTCTTTATGTAATACAAAGGAGTGTAGGTAGTGAAGCTAGTCTTAAGTTTTTTTTCAGCATTTTTCTTCATCTTTTCAGCAATGCTTATAACTTCAGGAGTAACAGGCATTGGATCAAGACCCTCTGGTGGTGTATCAGGGAGACGGTCTGGTGCAGAGCCTACCATCACTGGGCCCATCAACAACTGATGCACTGCATAGTACAAGGAATGCATAAAGAAAGATCATATATTAAATGATTGAATTTATGCACATGGGCCTATACTACGCTTGAAATTAATAATTCCTGTCAAAGTTTAATAGAAACATCAGCCATGAATTCTATTATGAAATCTAGGCTATAGATAAGGGTGACCTTTGTTGCAACTTAATTGCAACACAAATATGTATGGTATAAGCAACATAATTTGTAAAAATGTCAAGTGATATTGGATTTGGTGACATTAACATTTTTTACATTTTTGGGGCCCACTATGTCAGGTAACTATATGCAAATCCAATAAATATTTCCTTTTATGTCAGGTTCAGTTCAGTACAGGGTTCAGTACAAGGTTCAGTATGGTAGCAGATATTCATTATCATTGGTGGATATCAAAACTCATGATAAAAGTAAACTTATCACAGAAGATTGCATAATCCTTGCAGCAAGAGTTTTAGTTGGTTTATTTTGTTAAGTGATGGATGATTTATTATTGAGGATAACAACCAAGTAGCTGTTTTCCCTTATAAGGAAGGTAAGGCAGATTTCCAATTTTACTCTTGTTGCAAAGATAGTGCAATCTCCTGTAGCGATATACATGTAAAACATTTAATTTTTGACAATGTCAAGTGACATTGGATTTGGTGACATTGGTATTTTTGTATGGTAAGACTGTAAGGTCCTGCATGCATGGGGCACTTTTATTAGATTAACTTACAGCCTTCTTTTAACTTGTCAGCTGCAGCATTCTCATTCATAGATTTAAGAGCATTCGGCAGTGATAAGTCAAAGGTCGTTTCTCCTTTACTGTCAAAATTATCGGCTCTGGACAACCACTTGGAGAGACATTCAGTTAAACAATCATGATGCATTGTGCCATTCTCTCTTTTAATGGCGTCCAGTGTGTTCTTGTGTAGTCCTAGTGTCAGTCCCAGCTCATACCATCTCTCCTGAGAGAAACCACAGCCCTCGAACAGATCAACAACATCAGGCAGTTTATCTATTAAACAAAATAAATTCTGAGTCATCATGAATATATGACTTCACCAATTGTCAACTGATAATAGTAGCGAGGATATTTAGATGCCATTGCGGATTAGCCTAATTTCTAGAGAGAAAAAAGATGCCAGTTGAGAAGAGAAGATGCCAATTGGTTGAAGCGACTCAACTGAGCGACTAAGCTCGTAGTTGTAGTAGTAGTCATGTAAATATGCAAATAAAAAGGGAGGGGCTCATTATAGGAAGCCATAATATTATTTAACCCCAAATATGGCGGCTTTGGATTAATTCTTGATGCATGTATAATCTCTATTATTTATTTATTTATTTATTTGCTAGGTCAATAGATCTATTAAAGAATGTGATGGTGAATTATTATCAGTTAGTAGTATATTTATACTTTATTGTTCTCATCTCTCTCTTTTCCTTCATTTTCTCTCTCGTAGGAGCTTGTAGCCGCCGCTTTAAAAGACTCTCATGTATTTAATGTAAGTAATGTAATACATGTTTATTAATGTATTATTAATTAATTGAATGATAGGGAGCTGCTGAGTTAGCATGTCAGGTTATTTTAGACTCTCCTTATGATGAAATGTTAGCAGCTCACATAAGGTATAATTAATTAATTAATATTTACTATTAATATTCATTATTATTATTATTATTATTATTATTATTAGGGACCTGCCAGTGCTTTAACAAGTTGTTCTTGATTTGCTTTAAAAGTAAAAGCAATATTTATGTTAGTCTTGTGTAATAACTGTAACTTTATACATTAATTGGTAGGTGGAGTCTGTTGCTAAGCAGGGGTCAAGAGGGGCAACATTGTCAAGAGAAAGAAAGAAGGTGAGAGATTGCATGGTAAGAACTGCCGAACAAATATGTACATATACATGTACTTATATTGTGTAGAAAGTTTGAGTTGAGTCTGATCAAAATTGTTTTTGCGAACTTTGAAATTTACCGTCTCAAAAATTGGGCCAAAATCCCTGTACTATAATAGTTTAGGGTCATTGGCTGAATTTTGCTAAAAATGAAAAGGAAAGATTTTTATTTTTATAATTTTTTGATCCATATTCATGTACTTATGTTGTGTAGCAGTTTTGAGCTGAGTTCAATCGAAATTGGATTTTTTACATATGTTAATGTTGTTCAAAATTTGCCTGTTGTACAGGGTCATTGGCCAAATTTTGCCACTTTTATAAAAAATAAATGCATCCACAATTTTTCCAGCTATTGATCAACTGTCATGAACTGATCAACTCATAAACTTTATGATGATATGTTGTATGCTGTTAGTTATCTGATCTTGATTCAGAGACATGAGGTATGGTTGAGAAGATGATGTATGATCACTGAGAGACACCATATCCTCTTCCTCTCCTCTCTTTCCTTTCCCCTTCACCCACGTCTAATGAAAAAAAAGAAGCAAGACATATTGAAGAAGTTAGTACTATTGATGTAAATGAAAATAATATTATTGTTGTTAATTTTAGATTTATGGAACAGCATCCTGAAATGGATTCCTCTAAAGCAAAGATGTCATAAAACAATTAATAATAAATACTATACTTAATTGTAATAATGTGATATTGTTATTTCAACCTTATTACATAGTTGTATCACTAAACACTCTCTGTATCTCTCACAAATCTGGTTTATATTTACTTGCTACAGAATGCATCACAATTCGGAGCAAAATTAAAATTTGGTCAATTTTGCATCAACTTTAAAGTGTGTTTTATCAAATCATTCATGCACTTTTTAACAGTTCATTTAAAATAGTTTATCTTTAAAATTTAGTATGTTAATAAAAAAAGTACTGAAAATAAAAAAGCAGCTCTATACTGGTAATACTAAAATGATAAAAATAATTAATGAAGCAGCTATAATAACACATGTAAAGTTAGAAGAATGTCTGATCATCATCTTCAGTAACAGACTTTGCTTTAACTCTCATGACAGAACCTGCACAATATTTACCAGAAACATCAATTAACTGATCAACCTTCACCTATCAAAAATTTTAGTAATGATGATGGAGTTGAGTCAGTGCATGCAGTTGACTCCCACTGAGCCTCAAGTACATTAAAAAATTGAGTCAATCTCGACAAAAAAGTGATAACCCAACTGCTTAGTACCTGCCTGTATGCAAGCATGGTAAGCATGGACCCCATCATGAGCCCCATAATAAAATTAATGATAGAACTTACTCTTATACAATAATCAGTTTCTCCTTTCTTTATATAGGACAAAGGAGTGTAGGTAGTGAAACTAGTTTTGAGCTTGTTTTCTGCCTCTTTCTTCATCTTTTCAGCAATGCTTATAACTTCAGGAGTAACAGGCACTGAATCAGGGCTCTCTACTGGTACCCTCGAGAGAAGGGCTGGCATAGAGCCTAACAGCACTACGTCCCTACTTTTCAAGAACCAATATTAAATGATTAAATTTGTGCATATGATGTTTGATTGTGTTTATCAGCTGTGAATTTTATTATTGAACTCTAGACTAGCTAATGATGGCATAGATACTGTAAGGGTGACCTTTCTTGCAATGCAATGCAGTTTTTATCATCAATTTAGTGGATAAGCATTATAATTTGAAAAATGTCAAGTGATATTGGATTTGGTGACATTGACATTTTTAGATTTTTGGGGCCCACTATGTCAGGTAACAACATAAATCCAACATACATTTCCTGTCATGCAAGGTTCAGTTCAGTTCAAGGTTCAGTACAATGTGAATTCACTATGGTAGCAGAGATTGATTAGTATTCATTATCACTGGTAGATAACAAAGCTCATCAAAAAAGTAAACCTATTATAACCTATTAAACTTATTAAACTTATAGCTATAGATTTATGCATATAAAATATATAATTTGTAACAATGTCAAGTGACATTGGATTCAGTTGGCAACATTAACATTTTTCAGGTAAGGGTTATTTCATTGGATTAACTTACCTGGGTTTAAGAGCATCTAACAGTGAGTCAAAAGCAACTTCTCTTTCAGCATTATCACGAGCTCTGGACAACCGGAAGCACTTTATCAAGCAACAGCACACTGTTTTTGTGTCGTTCATAGGATTCTCATTCATAGATTAAAGAGCATCTGCCAGTGAGTCAAAGGTAGCTCCTCCTTTACTGTCAACATTATCAGCTCTGGACAACCACTTGGAAAAACATTCAGTTAAACAATCATCTTTTGAGTCATTGTTCCTTTTAATGGCATCCAGTGTGTTCTTGTGTAGTCCTAGTCTCAGTCCCAACTCATACCATCTTTTCTGAGGGAAACCACATCTCTTCATACGATCAAGTACAACAAGTTGATCTATTAAAACAGATCCTTGTTACAATATATATATAGTCAATGAATATTACCCATTGTCAAATGAGAAGAATCAGGAGATAAACTTAGAGATGCCATTGCCGGATGCAAACTGCTCATAAATAAAATTAATAATAATGCATGCAAAAACAATAACAAACAAATGATAACAAATGATAACAACACATAAATAATATCATCATTTTTATGAGTTGATCATGCAGTAAATCAATAGCTGGAAATCATTTTTAAGCTTGGTGGTATAGCTGTTTGATGGTAGATGATAATGACTTTAATACTGAAATAATTATCACAGCTTCTTAACTCAACCAATGCGTTTATCTGGCATCCATCATAACTAATGTTAATGACAGTGTTTTTGGTGTATGCGCATACACTGATAATGGAGATGGAGAATTGACACTGAGTTATAGTTTGGTACTAATGAGACAGACTTGCTTTCCATCAATGAGTGATAGTGTTATTGGTCTTAGTCTGTTTGTAGGTTCATTGTGTATTTTACTAGCTATCAGTATTGTTATTAGTATCTTCTGCTTTATAAGGTATAGTTTACATTTTTATAAACAAAAATATATTATTGTTTTCCTGTAGAAAGAATGTAAAAAGTCCATGCATCATTAACAAGCAATCAAAGTTAGCCTATTTTATCATTTCTTACCATACAGCAATTTTACTGATAAAAATTGGTAAGAACTGCCAAACAAATATGTACATATACATGTTCTTATATTGTGTAGAAAGTTTGAGCTGATTCTGATCAAAATTAAATTTTTACAGTTGCTTCAAATTGGGCCAATTGAAGTCCATGTACTATAGTACAGGGTCATAGGTCATAGTAGTAACTTGATGTACAATCATTAAAAAGTGTGTAAATAAAGGTTGCTGTAAGCATTCAACAGTAGTACCTGAAAATCTATTGATGCTGTAATTAAATGATAATCAAAGTTCAGGTGTATGACTTAAAGTATAAACAAGCCATTGCCTCATTTAATTAGCAATATAAGTATATACAATGAAATATGTTTAACCAAGTATGAAGAAATGTCTTAAAATTGAATTCTAAAATGTCAAGTCAAGCAAGATTTGCCTCAGATTTAAATAGTCACAAAACTGCAGCACCCACAATTGTTTCCAGCTATTGATCTACTGATCAACTCATAAGCTTTATGATGATATGTTGTACCGTATTTTGTTAGTTATCTGATCTTGATATCTTTCAAGCCTGATTTATACTTGCCACAATACTCGATGCAAATGAAAGAAAAATTAATTTTCGTCAATTTTGCATTAACTTCAAAGTGTGTTTCGATCATCAAATCATCCATGTACTTTTTAACTGTTCATTTTGTCTCCATATACAGGCTCTAAAATTTTTTATCAAAAAAATACCGTATAGTGGGTTTTTTTGAGGATAATGAATTTTGCGAATGACCCGTATCCGGAAGTTCACAGAATTAATTTTCACGAATTTTCACTATTCTGCCATTTTGTACTGTATTAAATTGATTTTCAAGGAGTTTAATTTAGTCAATCCTGAAAAATCCGCAAAATTCGCCAAATTTGTTATCCTCGAAAAAAACCACTATACAGTAACTTGATCCACATAAAAAAGAACAATGATTAAAGTTATGAGTTACATGATAGTCTTACATACATTACAATTGCATTGCATACTATAGTTGTACTAAAAATAGTGTATCTTAAACATTTAGTATGCTAATGAAAATAAAAAAAGCAGATCTATACTGGGGATAAAAAAATACTGTTAAAATAATAATTAATGAAGCAGCTATAATAATAAACTGGGCAGATTTAATGTAAAGTTAAAAGAATGTCTGATCATCATCTTCAGTAACATGCTTTGCTTTAACTCTCCTGGCAGTACCAGCACAATATTGACCACAGATATCTATTCTACCACTATCAACCATAACCTAACAAAAAAAGTATGTATGGAATAGAACTTCTTTTAACAGACACTCAAAATTATAGCCAATTCTCTCAGTACATCAATAAATCACTCCACGATAAAGGACTGCACGTACTATAGCTATTATACTGCATGAATGATGTAACTTACTCTTATACAATAATCGATTTCTCCTTTCT
>NW_003548873.1:0-7838 GCF_000090795.2 Amphimedon queenslandica | reverse complement strand
TCAGTTGTTACTCTGTAAAGTTTAGTAGTAGTAGCATCAGTGAGTTTAGCGGAATGAATTCTTAACATATCCTTTGGATTACCTGCAATATATAGTGTATCAGATACATTTTAAAAAATTATGATTATACCAGCACTAGATGCATTAAATTCATACTCACCTTCTTCATTATTGTGAATCGTAAACCAATCACATTCAGACTCTGACAATTGTAGATTACCTTTAGTCTTACATACAATAACCACATTATTAGTGCCATCCTGAACCTCAACTTCAGCTATATGATCCCTTTTGCCATTACAGGGACAGTAGAAAGCTGGAATTGGTTTTTCATTATCAGAAAGTTTATGCTTCATGACATCATCAATTGCTTTCTTTATAGACTCTTTAATATTTTGCTTAGAAAAACAATGTTCACAATAAATTTCAATGCATTTAAGCTGTTCCACAAGTATTACTTGACACAAACTATATTTCTTCTGTATAGTAAAAAAATTTGAGTAGCTGCGTTCTGTAATGATGTGCCATTTTTCATCACCAGGATAAGAAAGAAGCTGAACAATAACAGCACAAAACAGACCCATAGGTACTGGTTCATCATTAAAATAATAAAGAAGAGGAGGTGTTTTAGAAAATGTGGAAGGATCAGAAACATCTTTTACAGGAAGCAGTGCAGGCATCAGAAAAACTTTATCTTCTTTTTTTGTTTGATCACTTTCTGTTGGTATCAAAGCAGCAATCTTAAGGTGCACAAACAGATCCAAAAGAATGTCTTCTCTACCCTCAAGTGCACCAGTATACATTTTTAAAACTTTCATAGACAAATAACCTTTTGCAGCTAACTGGGCTAATTCATCAGGACCTGCTTCCAATGTACTACAAGGTTTACAAATATCAACCATCAATTTTCTAATGATGTTAATGATAGCATCCAGTTTGACAAATACAATATCCTTTGCTGGTGAATCATGATAATAAAACAGCAACTTCAATTCATGAAAAAATTGCAGTGCACTCTGAACTTCATCTTTTGACATGCCCAGTGATTCACCAAATTCTTCACATGAAGATAATTCTAATATTCCATCTTTTGCTTCATTACGAAGAATAACACCAAAGCAGTGCCACTGCAATGGTACTTCAATTTGATATGCTTGTTCATTCAATGCTTTACGTATAGCATTTATAGTTGGGTCATCATCAAACTCACCACGTTTAGCCTTTGAACCATCAACTTCATGTAGAAGTTGAGCATCATCTTTATATGCAATTTGAATAGATTCAGATTTTAGAATTGATTTTAATTTCCTGGTCTTTGCTTCAATATTTTCTACTCCTGTATTACGTTTGTCACCATGTGTACCAATAGTTATGACCTGAAGCTTTTCATTTTTAGGTGCCTTAATATGTTGCTGGTTTTTTGTCTTTGATCTGAAGTACTTGGTATTTGAGGCTACAACAGAAAGAACTTGTTTTAGCATATCTTCTACTTTTAAAGAATGCTCATCAACAGCAATTGTACCATCAGGTAACTGCATTAATATTGAAGACCTATCATTGAGATTCTTAGCTAGATCAACAACAAGAACAAGGACTGAGCTACAAGGCATAAAAGCTAGTAGTAGCTTTTGGAATTGTATTTGGCCACCTGAATCAAAGAAATACAACCAGTTTCTATCAAAACCAACTTTACTGGTGTGATGCTTTGATGTTAATTGCTTCAAGACATCAACATTTTGTTTATCTTTTGTCTCTTCGGAGTCTACATCCATCTTTTCTTCATGTACAGGCACATCAATATTGTCTACAGGTGAATCAACAACTGGTACACCAGTAACACCACTATCTTCAAAAATGAAATTTTGTACTGCTTTTGAGGTTAAGGAGTTGATTGCTTTTGGGCTTGTAGGCTTAATATTATCAGGTGCATAAGACTTAGCTGCTTTGTATGCAACCTCTTGTTGTACAGGTTTATTTGCAGCAGTGTGACGTTCTATGGCCTCATTCTGATTTTTTGAGTGGGATGCAATTTCTTTAAATTTAGTAATCACTATGTCATCCATTTCATCATCAGATACCAGTCTGTAACTGATACCATCATCACTACCATATCGGTTAATGGAAAATGCCATGCAAGGAGCTTCAATACAACTGGTGCTCACTTCACTGTATGGTAGTTTAAGAATTAACGATTTAATTGAAGTTTTCCCAACCCGAGCTTCTCCTTGTACTATAGCCACACTAACTTTATATTTTATGGATCCACTTTCTTTAAGAGCACGTTCCAGATTTTCTTGAGTTTCTTTACTAAATAAATCATTGTAGCCTAAACCATAAATAATGATTAATCAGTGCAAAATTATAATTGTTAAATTCTATTTTATCTAACTAACTTTTTATTTCAGCTAAATTTAAAATTGGTAGTGGTTTGTGAGGTTGTTCTTTTCTGTGTCTATCAATCAATGTCTTCTTTTGATCTTTAAGAGTATCCACCAGGAGTGTACTTTCAGTATCAATCGCAATACACTCAAATGATGGATGGATGAAGATAGTTTCATATAAATGTTGTACTGATTCTATCCAGTTAGGTTGAGATGACTCATAATTAATATATTTACATTCTATCCTCAGTAGTCTGATGGTTGTATGTGACTGTAACATGTTAGTAACAGCAGGTAGTACCTGTTCATAAAATAATGGTGTCATGATTTGTTCCTTCTCTTTCCTACTATTGTTACTGTATGACTGATTTGGTGTGAAGGTCATTTTAATTTCTGTTAGATTGTTCTTTTGAGAGATGAGATTAATAAAAGTTCTTATTTCTTCATTCAGTGGAAGTGGAATGGATGCACTCAACTGCTGTAGACTGGTATGGTGTCTGAGACCAGTTTTTAGGAAGGACAGGAATGAACTGGGAATGGGTTTATTAATCTTAAGGTATTTTAGTGTTTGGTTTTGTATTAGCATGTCTTGTAGACTAGTACCCATACTGCTGGTATAAACTCTCTCCTCCTTTATCTCCACACTCATAGCTTTAAGTGTAGTATTGGTTTGTAGAATAGTAAATAGTTCAATAGCACTCTCAGCTGTGTCTAGTGGTAAAGTAAGTGTATGTAGACTGGGATGAGAGAGAAATAGAAGACGTGGTGGGTATGGATCAGGTAGTATCAGACAGTGTAATCCTTTGATATGTGGAAGGAATGATAAAGTCAGCAATGCATTACTCTCCTCTCCTATCTCTAGAGCAGTCAGTGGTGTGTTCACTTCTACTATATTCAGTGATGATGGTAGGAGTCTATCATCAATGTATAGTGAAAGAGCTTGTAATATATTGTTGTCCTTTAGTAACTGCTCTATTACTCCATCAGGTAGAGGAGGAGGAGGAGCATTAATACATAGTGTTAATGATGTTATCGTTTTATTTCTTGTTACTCCTCTAATGACACTGGTAATGGTACTTGATATTTCTTCCTTTCCTTCGTACTCAATCTTCATTTCTTGTAGTGTTGAATTCATTTCTATACATTTCTCAAGTTCAGTGCATTTGTCTGTGTAAATATTGTCAACTGTTGGTATAGTAACATAATTCATTATTAGGTGCAGGATTTTCAATTGAGGAAGATTGAGGAACTGTAGCAATACAAGACAGGGAACATATTGACCTTCATCTAATACACAGTAGCACTCCTGAATATTGTACAGAAGTGATGATTGTAATAGTTTATGTATTGATTCATCAGTGGGTTCATCCAGCCTTAACACCAGTCTCTTACACTGGGTCTGTAGTGAGTTATTGGTTAGTCCAGCAGTGAAGACTGATAGTTCCTGGTGAAATACATTCCCCAGGTGCAAGTGATTCCATGTTGTGTTGGAATTGTTTATACAATAACTGAGACACAACCAGTCAAACAATGATAATGATGCTTCATACAGACACAGTGAGTGGTTGTTGATGGATTGTGCTATTACTTGACATAATGTTGTGTTCTGTGATTCATACAGGAGTTGAAGAAGAAGAATGGGAACATTGTCAATATCATCAGAACTGATATGATCATTCATTGCAACTTGTATTCTAATCTCAGGATCCTGATAGAAGTAGGAGAGATGACAAGTCTCAAATCCAAACAATGGTTCTCTCTTACACTGTAAGTCAAGTTGTTGTTCATTAAAATACTGTTGATAGCTCTCATGTTCAAGGTGAGTTAGACCTGCTACAAACCTCAGACACATTCGAAAGTGATCATCATCAATATGATCCTTAAACACTTCCTCTCTCTTCTTCTCATGCTTAGCTATCCACCATGCAGCTAGAAATTCCTGTATACTCAAGTGAAGGAACTGATACTTCTCCTCATCATGTTCTGTGAATCTTGTCATCAATCCAAGATAGTCTTCCTTGACTGCCTCACTCAGTGACTGTAGTTGATGTGAAGAGAATGTCATTCTTGTATTAGCCAGGTTAGTATAAGCTAATTGACACATCTCTTGTAAAGGTTTAGCTAATTGTGATGGCAATGAAGAAAGACTACCTAAAGTACGTGGGTTAATGTCATGTCTTTTAACATGTCTTCTGATAGTTTGTAGGATGAAGTTCTCATAGAGTTGAGTGAGTGTTGTTGGTAAGTGTCCTCCTTCCTTACAATAAACTAAGATGACCATGGAACAGACTAGTGGTAAATAACACAATGATTGGACATCATTTCGTACTTCAAGATCATTAATGAGTTTTACTGCTAGTTGTGAGTCCTTACTACTTTGAGTAGTTGTAAAATGTGATTTATTATATTTCATACGTTCTGTGTTTTCATCAATGAGTTCTTGTGCTAGTTTTGTATCTTTTTGAAGTGTTTGAATAATTACTGTTGATATTTCTTCCTCAGTAAACCCAATGACTTGAACATGTCTACTGAGATTAGACATGATCTCAAGAAGTGAAGAGGAGGCATAGCTACGAGAGGTGACAATTACTGAACATTGGTCTAACTCATTTTTACAAATGATACTAGCAGCTAATGAAGACTGTCTGAGTTGTTCACTTAGTTCATCCCAACCATCAAAGATTATCAATAATCCTTCTCCATTCCTCTTCTCAAACCATTTAGCTACCATGGGAATTTTAAAACGTTGATGCACAAACAGGTCAGCTAGTGTAGTAGCTGTAGCTATCTTGCTATTCCTTAAAGGACAGTAAAGTACCAAGTCATATTGTTGGTGTACTAGTGTTCCATTAGACCACATATTTAACAGTTTACGACAGAGTGTTGTCTTGCCAATACCAGGAGAACCGTCTATTACTACTCTGAGAGACAGAGAACTATCTGTGGGTTGGAGGACATCTTCGACACTTATCTCTTTGTTTTCAGTTAGTTTAACTATTTTATCAACTTGTCCTCTTAGCAGATGCCAAGCTGATTCTGCTTGTGTGCTGCAGTCTTGTTTTTCTACTAGTGCTAGTCTTCCAAAATATTGCTTTCCAATTCTTGGTGGCCAGTCTGTAGCAACAATAGGTTGGTGTTTGTAGTGTTGTCTCATATTGTCAGCATATCCTTGAACATCATCAGGTATTGAACTAATGGATGTGACATTATCAGGTATAGACTGACCTAATGTATTGAGATATAATGACTATATTGATCACTGATAATGTACACACACACTCACCTAACTGGTGTAATATAGAGGTAGCAATATCTGTTAGTGTATGATGGTGTTGGTTTATTAATACATGACATATATCAATAAGATACTGCTCTTGATTAAGAGAGAATTCCAACTGTTGTTCAATGACTTTGACAAGTTTACTAGATTTCTCATTATCAGTTACTCCTAATACATGCATCTCCTCTTTGGCTTGTTGTGGTATCAGGTCTTTAGCATACAGTGCATCAGTTACATTGTATAGATTCACACTAATAGCATGAACTAATTTATATGAATGAGTCCTTAATATATCCTTTGGATTACCTGCAGTAGTGTATCAGTTAATGAGTGTTATATTAAGTGTATGTTTACCTGATGTAGTACTAGTAACAGGTTTATTAATTACAGAAACTGATGATGATACAGTAGATACTACTGGTACAGTACTAGTAGGAGCATCAGTAGATACTACTGGTATAGTACTAGTAGTAGGATCATCAGTAGGTACTACTGGTATAGTACTAGTAGTAGGAACATCAGTAGATACAACTGGTACAGTACTAGTAGGAGCATCAGTATTACCTGTTATACATTTAATATAATTATAAATTATAAATACACAATCATACCTCCTGTACCTTGGTGTACTTGTAACTGATCATTAATAGTTTGTAATAAATTGATCTCTTCTCTTTTAGTCAATGCATTGAGTACATCTCTCCATGTTGCTGTAGGATTCTTTTGAAGCCATTTAGAAAAGAGGGCTCCTTTACTTTGTTCAGTATCAACTGCCAAGTTTTCAATTGTCGTAATATCTTGCTGTGTTATTCCTGGTAAGAGAAGACCAAATGATTGCCAGTCAACAAGTGGTTCAAGCCATTGAATTAATAATGAAATATCAGGTTGATCATCAATCATAGGACCAGGATTGAGTTCAACATCTCCTGATAAGAGGAGGAGTTTATCTAGACAAACAATCAAATAGAGATCATTGTAAATCAGGTTAGAACTGCTGCCTCCAGGTAAGACTACTGACTGGAGGTAATTTGTATCAGTAACAGTAACACCAGTAGTACATTGTACTTGGTAGCAGTTACCTAATAATAAAATACCAGTAAATATACAAGTACAAAGTTGCAACTGTTGCTTACCTAATGGAGGAATCATCAAGATGTGTCTTAATAAAGAGGGAGAGTAAAAAAGGAGGAGGAGTAAAGCAATAAGAGACAGAGCTGCTGGCAGTTTAGATGTCTTCTCTCCTGATGTAGTAATGCCTGACTTGCTGTCTACTGCAGCTTTGAATGAGTGAGAGTGGTGGCCATTAGCTGGTCTACTGGAGGCAGCTTGACAGTAGTTCCACAGTCCAATACTTGCTCTCCATTGAGAGACATCAATCATCTTATAAAACAATAAGAAATAATAGTGCTCGTAAAACAGAAATGAGTGTTCCTTGCCCTTGATAAAAGTAAACCATAAGAATGGAACACACAACAAAAATGGGATAAGTCTCCTTATAAAGACACTGGTAAAGAATGCATAATCCTGCTCCAATGGAAACAACAGGTGGCCAGTAGATATCCTCATAAGATTTTTGTGTGGTATGAACCCAATGGTATGCCTAGATCTACTTATTAGATCAAAAAAGACAGCACAATAAAAGTGGGTGCATGTGAACTTTAAATGGATCGTTGAATCAATGTCATGTGAGAATGATTCTCCTACTACATTGTTTTTACAGAACTTACCATTATTTTGACCAAATATGGTCATTTTACACATTACCTACACAGCATGCTAATAGTTCTCACTCTCTCTCCCTCTCTCTACATGTAGGCCATTAATAGATTGTATGCTTGTGTCCTCAAAGTTTAATATTGTAACCTTTTGAACTCCTAGTGTTGAGACTATCACATCGGAAGGGAGGGAGGGAGAGAGATGTATATAATCACTTTACAGTAGACTTTTTACAGTTGACAGCAGCTGCTGAAACTTGTTGGGTGTATAGAAGGAAAAATGTCATTTAATGGACTGAAGTATTATTAAGTATGAAACAATCAAACTGATGTAACATAATGATTAAGAATCACTTAATAACTATTATACACATACAAAAAGTAATAATTTAATAAATGAAATAAAATGATTATACACACACAGTCACACACACACACACACACACACTGTATTTACTGTCA
>NW_003548853.1:0-7882 GCF_000090795.2 Amphimedon queenslandica | reverse complement strand
GAGATGCACCAACTGCCATAGCAATATAAGAGAAAGCTTTGAGCGACCTTGTGGTGTAAGCAGATTGTGCTTCACCATCAGCATCATCAGCTAGGACATCTGTTCCGTCAACGATCCCCCACAGTCCCTTCAGTAGCAACATATGCCGCATGTGGAACTTCCAGGTACTCCAGTTAGTACCATCAAGTTTATCTATGGTCCACTTCTCCTCGGTCATAGTTGAACTGTTCGTCTAGACTTCGTATAAGGAATGTTCAGAACTGACTAGCTACTTGATCCACTAATTTAAACAACAATTGCACAGCTGGTGGGTGCTGGGCTCATAACCTGTTGTAAAACAGTGGCTTCGCAGAGTGCAAACTAGCTCACTCAAAAGCAAATAGCTTTATCACAGAAAATAGGATTAACTAACAACAACTGACTAACTGACAAAAGAACAAAAAACTGACAAAAGGTCACACATCATATAACAACTAAGATTTACATAACAAAACCACAAGAGACTAATAATAACCATCCTAGAACAACTACAAAAAGAATACTAGAACATAAAAGAGGTACACATAAACACACATCAATACATTACAAATCATAAACACAATATCAATTACAATTAATAATAACTTATGTCTAAACCAGATATTGATACTCAACTTTCAATAACATAGCCAATATTTATGGGTAAACGTGAATAAAGGTCGTGGTAATAACTTCATTAGCACCATGAAGAAATAGGATTTCCAAAGATGCCACAGACGAGTCAGCAAAAAATGGTTTGTCTTCCTGTGATATTTCTTTCCCAATTTTCTCATAAAATAGGTGGATAAAATAAGGTCTCTTGGATAACTGTGTATTTTATCCTCAAGCTTCTGAATATGCATGGCAGCACTTATAGCAGTGTACTAGGGGAGTATTCATACATTTGTATCCTTGCATTGCCTACTATTATTTTTAATCCCAAGTTTTGCTGACAGATGACCTTTTACCTTCTTATTCGCCATTGTGCACAAGCTGGCTTTGGATCCTTCAGCAGAAAAGTGAACTCCTGCAACATATCAGGCAACACCAGCAGAAGAAAGGACAAGAGATGAAATCCTAGAAGGACCCTGATTTGCCAGAGGAGTGGACAACTAAGGCATCTGATTGATAGTAAATTTTCTTGCAAGAGGATACCCTTGTACTCAAACTTGACAAATCCACTCTTTGGACATTTCTCATTCTCATACTTTTTTATAATGATATTCTTTTATGACACTCCTTTTAGTTAGTGTACGTATAAAGTGCTTTGTGCTCTAGAACTCAGAATGCTAAACCTGTACTGTTTTGTAAATTCAATTGCTGTTGTTTATTTTGTAAAGAGTAATATCAATCATATCTAAAACAATTGAAATAAATAACAATTAATGTGTAGCAAAAAATTAGTAACACAACTGATGTCTAAATGTCAGTTAATCAGTCAATGGAACAATCGTTGAAACTGCTGGCCTTCTTGGTCTACGTATTGAGGTGGTCAGGTGGCCTCTGTATCACCTGGAAAGCCTTCACATATCCATGCATAATCATTATTGCTCCTGAAAATCTTTAATAATAAATTTGAGTACAGATACTATTTTGTAGAGTAGATCTTTTAGTTTTTCCTCATCAATCAGACTATGATTATCAAGGGACACCTGCTTCAACTCAATTCCACCCAAAAACATTTCATCAGAATGTTTGCCGACTATTTTCATTCCAATTAAAGTTTTTTATCATCAAGTGCAATGACACCTTTCTATCATCTTCTACCTTTATTGCAAGAATGTAGTGAACCAATGGCTTTGAGCTGTGACCCAACCGGGCCAACCCTGCAGTTACTAACTGCATAAAAGATGATCCAACTTGACCTATACCAACCACTTGTACAGGGTCATAAGAGTGGATTGAAAAATCTGGTATTGTGACTTCTCCTTCCTTATAGTTGTGTACTACACACGATACACCAAGCAGCAGTCCTTTTATGCAATCCAATAGATCAAATCCTTGTCTAATGGCAAGGTAATGCACTAGTTCTAAAATACACAGCCCACTTGTTACATCATTATGGCTTTTCCGTACATCAAAAGTTTTTAGGGTACTAAAAAATCCACTAGTTGTTTCTTTTTCCAAGGATGCTTAACACCATTAGTCTGATGTAAACTGATCATTGCACTTGTGTGCTGCACAGTCACACACCAACAAGTATGCAATTTCATCATACCTTTTTTAATTTCATCAACTGCCAAATTGAGTGTAATTTGCAATGGTGGTAACTCAGGTAGTAATAAATTGCCAATTCTTTAACTCTTTGATAATAAAGATTCACATCAGGGAAGGTTTTAGATGCAATTGTTACATGGTTTAGCATCAAACAAAGCAGCTTCACTTCTCCTATGGGCACTTTTAATTTTTAAATCCTGCATGGCTGGGCAGCCAAGGTGGGGATACTGTAACAGGAGAGCTACTGTTAATGGTCTGGGTGCTACCCAGGTTAGTACATTCCAATCCTACACTAGATTCTTCACTCTTAGTGCTTTTTGTGGGCACACTTGAGCTACATGTTGATAACAGCCAGTGAACTACCTTCCTCATGTCCTGCCATTCTTTTCAAGTCATGCAGACCACCATCAGTAGTGCCTGCCTTGTTACTTGTCTTTTTTTCTCTTGATAATGCTAGTGGGGTTGTAAATTATAATAAATGCCAGGCACTGGCCCTATAAGTATCTTCCTTGACTCCTCAGCATTGCTCCCCTGATACAGAGTTTTAATGCTAGTGATGTCACTTAGCTTTCTTTCCCATTGCTTTTAGACTCTGATAGTGATACTGATAGCTATCTAGGCACTTTTTTTATCAATTTGTTTAATAACTTACTAAGAATAACTAGCTGCGTTTGGAAAGTGATGCTTATAGTAAAGGATTTCAAACAATTTTTGTCAAAAATGGCTATGTGAAAGTTTTCCATATTTGTAATGTAAAAAAGATGTATACATATTGTGTTGTTAAGAAATTTTGAGCTGATTCTGATCATGATTGGGTTTTTATAAATTTTAAAAGCTGCTCCAAATGCCATGTACTGTTTTGTAGTGTTTGTCAGCTCTTAAAACATGCTGTTTACCTCATTGAGACTCCGGCATTATTTGTAAAAACCCTGCTGGAGAACGATTGGTGATGTAAGAGCATAGATATTAGACCCGGAAACGGGATTGGCAACATAGCATTAAATTATTAATAATTAAATTTATGGAACACCCTTGACTGACTGGACTGAAAAATATTAATGGTTATTAAAGAAAGATGGCAGTTTGTGCAAGATTTATATTAAACAACAAAAGAAGCAGCGGTATATCTTTCATCAATTGTGACATTCCAACTAAAATTGTCCATTATTCTCAAACAAGATAAGACCTTCATTTCTCCTTCTCATCTTTGAGCTCAAAAAACAATGTGAGACTCTCAAAAAGACTACCATCAACCCAACCTGCAAAATATTATAACTGTACAGAATATTATCCATGACTACAATATCCTTCATAATAGAATATCCCAATAGCAACAGTGACATAGTTCACGATGCCCAGTGGAGGATCACCAGTGGTAGGTTAAAATACCTCTATAACTGATAAGCCTGCGACTTAATTCATTTAATTGCTTAACCTACCCTGAGGTGATTAAGACTTTTTTACTCCATTGATGTAGTTGCAGAAGGCACTGTTCAATTTCCTTCACCTCACTACTAGCAATAGCAGTGTACTAGGGAGTAGTCATGCATTTGTATCCTTGCATTGTCTACTATTATTCTTTAATCCCAAGTTTTGCTGAAAAATGACCTTTTACCTTCTTATTCGCCATTGTGCACAAGCTGGCTTTGGATCCTTCAGCAGAAAGTGAACTCCTGCAACATATCAGGCAACACCAGCAGAAGAAATGACAAGAGATGCGGTCCTAGAAAGACCCTTAGTTGCCAGAGGAGTGGACAACTAAGGCAGCTGATTGATAGTAACGTTTCTATGAAAATCCTGCAAGAGGATACCATTGTACATGGTTTTTATGATTCTTCAAAACATAGGTACCTTCCAGTCTTTTAAACTTGACAAATCCACTCTTTGGACATTTCTCATTCTCATACTTTTTCATAATGATATCCTTTTATAACACTTCTTTTAGTTAGTATATCTATAAAGTGCTTTGTTATACCATCTTTTCCAAGGAGAGCAATGCACACTCTGGCTCAAGTACATTGACTAATTTTAATACATTTTTAAAATTATTTCGGAGAAATGGAATGTCATTGTCTTACTGATAAAAGTGCCTTTAGCCAAAGTCATACTATTTGATGATGTCTCATTACATGATTGAGCATGGTGTGGAAATTACTACTAGTCATAGTGTTCCTTTATCACACTTATTAGATGTTTGTCACATTGAGCTTCTGTAACAGAATCGCCAAATTTTGCTTTTGCACTATCAGTACAATCATCCAGAAGAAACAATTTAATTTTGTATCAAAATCAATACTTGAGTCATGCAGTGTGATGTTGTGGCTTTCAATATCTATAAGTTCAAACTCAATTTTATGAGCTGTTAATGCTGTTAAATGAAGAATTAATCTCAATGAAGTACTGTTGTTAATTGCAGAGAGTTTTGGCAATGAAATCAGCTTGAATGAAGATTAATACTGTCTGATAGATGTTGTAACATCTAAGACACACGGAAATTCCTTTTCTATTTTTTTGAATGGATTTACCATCTATTCTTCATTTTCATTCATTTCTGTACTAGTAATGATGATTACTTGAAGTAATGCATTGCTAGTAATATTCATGTAGGTAATGTAAGTGTGGCTGATAACTGTAGTATAAGGCATCCTCATATTAATGAGTATCTAATGGGGCTCCAACTGAGCTGGTGCAAGTGTGTGGATTATTAAGAAGTCACACTCCAGCTCTGCATGCACTTCAGTAGTTTATGTTTAAATCAATGTTTGGTTTGCACAGATGTGTTGTTATATCATTGATAACATAGTGTAGTATACTGAATGTGACTTTTTAATAATCCACACAGGCACACGCCTACAGCAGGCTGCAATAGGGCGTTTGGATTACTCTCTTTACAATAGATATTGTGTACTCTTGATTATAAATATTATAGTTTTGTGAGCAACAACAGCAGCAGACAAAGCACTCTTCTCTCTATGTCCAATAGAGGCTCCTTTCTTCCACTATATAACTCAACCAGCTAGGAGCTTACTGATGTCACCTTTTGAATGTGAGTTATCCACTGCTAAAGCACATATCAGAATAATTAATGATGCTATCATTCCAGCTGGTTTTGTTTGGAGTGCCACTTTTCTTCATGGAGTCATACTCCACATTGCCCTGTGGTCTTAAAGAAAGAAACTTGTGACCCTTTTACATAATCCAATATGCTTCTCATAACTTTGCCACTTTGACAGTTTAGTGTGTTGCATAAAGTTTTTTTTACTCCATACTGTGCTGTACTGCAAATCACAATATAACTCAACTTAGCCATTTAATTCAATATGCTTCTCATAATTTTGCCACTTCAACGGTCTGAGCAAGTAGGGGGAGATGGCTATCTAGCCTACTCATTTGAATGCTTAAAGAATTGGGATCTTCACAATTCCATATACTTGTCCACTACTGTTAAAGACAAAAAATTTTGTCTCTATTCAATCTTTGGTTTTATGTATGCTTAATAAAATGTCAATTTGGATCTTTCTAATTATCTTTGATATAGTTCTTTCTCTCATTTTAGCTCCAATCCCCTCTTCATCAGTTACTGTGTTCAGTACATCTGTCCCTACTCCCAATGGCTAATCTCAAACTTACATCATCTTTATTTCCACTACAGGCATCTTCTTATTCATACTGATACTGATAATTGTTGGTTTTTTATGTTCTCGTGTATTACTTGTGGAAGGTGGAGAGTAATATTTGAGGCAGGCTCCTTGCTTCTTGTTTCTGTTTTATATGAATTATTCTTTTGAATCGACTTCTGACTAACGGTGAAACAATGGCAAATATATTTGAGTTTTTTCTTTTTCATTTCCAATTTGTTATGGAAAAAATCATGTAAGTGACTGGCATAAACAGTATCCTCAGCTGCACTGCACCATGACGCCTCGACCATATTTTAGCAGAGTTAATATCATGGTTTACAATAGAAATGAACACATTGTTGAAGATATTAATTGGTACTACTGCAAATAGCCTTATCATCTGTAACAATTGGAAAATGGAGATTGCTATGCACAAAAGATGCTATTTCCGATGCTACAACTTTCATTAGCTCCTTATGTAAACTTCAACTTGATGCCTGCACAAATGCCATTTATACCAACACTCATCTTTTGAGGAACATAGTCGCTCCTAACAACAAAAGGAGCCAAATCCTCCAGAAGTTGCACGGGAGCTTTCATGCCGTAGCTTTGGATGACTCTGTATGTGACTTGTGCCTTTGCAAGTCCCATCAAAAACAAATGCATTGCAAGATATTGTCCCAGTATTGAAGGTCCGGCTGTTTGTTGATGGTATGCATGTTGGTCTGTGGTTCCTCACAAAATCACAAAAAGCCTGTTTCTCTTCATAATTTACTTTCTCGTATACATTGTATCCACAGAGGACTGCCCATAGGGTGTATTGTTTGAGGTCATGGCAGCTACCACACTTGCTCTGGAGAGTAGCATTTAGAAACAGGAGGAAGCTCTGAGAGAACTTTTCAAGATCCACAGCAACAAGGATTCTGTCAAAAAGCTGTTTTTAAGCTTGCCACGAATTAAAATATCATTTAAATTCAAAGCACCAATATTGGTACATGTACATTCGCTTTATTTCTTAAAAAACGCAGTCATTGTTCACGCACCTCTTTATCCCTAGCAGGATTATGAAATACACCCACCTTCACTTCACGCTGTCTCCGTTTTAATTCTTCAATGGTCAAGAAACTTTCCAAGTTCTGTTGTGGTCTTTGTTTGGTCCTTGTCATCCCAATAGGCAACAGGACATGTTCCTAGACTAATGATGCTAAATAGAAATTATAAATACTTGCCTTAGGAAAAGGTTCTGTCGAATACAAGATAGCTATGACTTCAACATCCTCCTGTAGGAAAAGTTATCAAATCTTTTTCTGTTCTATCATTAAGATTACATAACACACCTCATCCTTTTTGCTATACCCTTGGCCTCAGTAGTAATCTAATTTTTCAATAACCTACATACAAATAATTCTCCAATTAGCACTTTCTCTCACTTTATTTGGTAGTCTAAAATTTTATGCTGAATACATTGAACAGGTCAAAATAATTTTGAGTAGTGGTGCATGTTTTTTATCATTTCAGCCTGAACAACAAGTTTTATGAACAGGTGAGACAAAAGGAATATTTAAATATTCCCCTCTTTCTCCTCTGGATGTAGATGTAGAACTTCTATTTCCCTGGCAGAACTTTCTCAGTATGTAGAGAAAGTTCCTAGATCTCCTCTAGATCTACCTCTCCTCTAGATCTACCTCTTCATCCTAAGCCTCTTCCATTATAACTGGAACCTCCTCTTCCTCGCTGGTAGCATTCACATCTCACCCACACATCCACCAGTATTTGAAAGACAATGATATAGTACGTTATTAGCTGCTGCAGTTTAGTTATGTACATGTATAGGGCTACATGTTAGTGTTAGAAATAATAGTATTATAATGTACACTTGTCAATCTATCCTAATTATTATTGATATTGTATTTTTAGTTTGTGGTTATCTTATTCATACTTGTGGTTATAGGTGTTATTTAAGTTGTGATGCATGCACAGTCTATTGTAGTAACTATCTAACTATACTGTCTGCTGTAACTGTCTGT
>NW_003548821.1:0-7942 GCF_000090795.2 Amphimedon queenslandica | reverse complement strand
GGCAACTAACATAACAGCATGTGAAGTAAAGTTAATAATTAATATTTAATAATAATTAATATAAGTTAATTGTGTATTTATTATTAATAGGTTTATTATAATTAATTAGGCGTTGTCTCCGATGGTCAAAATTGCTAAGGAGGTTGTGAAAGTGAACGGATACGATAAAGTGATTAAAATAATTAATAAACGATCAACTGAACTAACAGTAGGACTAGGTAATAATAATAATAATAATAATAATAATAATAATAATAATAATAATAATAATAATATGACAGAGTGTTGTTTCATTGCTAGGTTGTGATATTCCTTGTAAGGCTAATGTGTTGGTCAGTGAAGTGTTTGATTCTGAGCTGATAGGAGAAGGAGCCATTGAGACCTTCACTCATGCAAAGAAACACTTACTGACAGTGAGTGATGGGGACCAGTGACTCCAGTATTGGAGGTTCTAATACTTTATAACCTGGATTAAGAATTGGGGGGTCACTTTGGAGCCATTTTTCGATAAAAACCATGGGCTATAGCCTTGGGTATTGTTCAGATTTTTGTCATTTTTTTTAAATGGCTGTAACTTGAAAAATTGAAGTCGGAATCAGCTCAAACTTGCTATACAGCATAAGGACATCAATATGTATCAGAAAATGTAATAAAAATTTGGGGTGATTTCAGGGCCATTTTTTGGAAAAAACCATGGGCTATAGCCTTGGGTACTTTTCAGATTTTTGTCGTTTTCTTAAAATGGCTGTAACTCAAAAAATTAAAGTCAGAATCAGCTCAAACTTTCTACACAGCATAAGGACATCAATATGTATCTTGTACATGTACATGCTATTATTATTGTTTATTATTATTAATAGGAGGATGCATTAATTATCCCGTCCAAGGCTACAGTTTATGTTAGATTGATGGAAAGTCCGTTTCTGTTTCAGTCACAATCAATTGACACCAATCAAGTAATTAACTAATTAACAATTCATCATTATTAATAATTATTAATCAGTTTCCTCATGAACTCAATATTAAGACCCCTGGGGACTGGAAACATTGCCCGGGCCCGGCCTCACTATGGGATCTTCACTTAGAAGAAATTAAAGATAAATGTACAATATTATCAGACCCAGTGGCAGTGGGAGAGTAAGAACACATGATGTAATGTATTAATTAATTTATTATTATTATTATTATTATTATCATTAGGTTTGATTTTTCTGATCCTAACCTACCCAAGAAGAGGGTTTTCCCCTTCGTATCAGTCACACCCACTCATACAGGTACATATACATGTATACATGTATTATTATTATTATTATTATTTTATTTTTATTTTATTTTTAGGTGTTCTTCATTCTATTGCTGTGTACTGGAGTATCAGTATGCCCCAGGGGGTGGAGCTTAGCATGTCACCATGGCAACAAGATCATCAAGTTAGTACATATACATATTAGTTAATTAATTAATTAATTAATTTATTATTATTATTGTTGTTGTTATTATTATTATTCCTAGTGGCGTGATCATTGGTTGCCTTGTGTTCAGATATTAAGTGATCCAATCAACATTAATAAAGGTAATTAATTAATAATTAATTAATATATCTATTAATTAGTATAAAGGTGAAACCGTGAATATTCAATTAGTTAATGATGAGTTTACACTATGGGCTGTCATTGAAAACAAGTAATTAGTTAATTAATTAATTATTTATTTATTTAATATTAAATTTTCTCTCTCATTAATATTCCAGTATTAATTTCTCTCCCCATTCTCCTCCATTGTGTTCCTGTGGTCTCCACATGTCCTTCAGTAGAGGAAGATTAAGAATGATTAATGATAAGGAGAGGAATGAAAGGATCAACCAATCACTGGGAGAGGTAAGGGAGGGGCTAGGGGCGGGGCTTAAGGGGGGGGGAGAGGCACTTGTAGTACTAAATTTAATTATGATAAATTAAAGTAATCTTTTATTATTATTATTATTTTTTTTATTTTCTTAGTTGTTAGTTGGTAAATCTACTGTTCTTTGTGTCGGTGATGGTTCATTTCTTCCATTATTTTGTGCTAGTTATAAATCAGTTAAAAAGGTAATTAAAGTGTGTGGGTGTTAGTTGCATAGCAACCTTGTCTCTGTAGATATTCTCAGTTGAGACCAATCATCACTCCTTCAGTACAATGGAACAAGTGAGTCCATTATCTGATACATGTACTTACCTGTATGTTGTGGAGAAACTTTGAGCTGATTCTGAGCGAAATTGAAGTTGCATCAAAATTGGGCCAAAGTTCCTGTACTATAGTACAGGGTCACGGGCCAAATTTTGCCAAAAATGAAAAGTAGAGAATTCTTCATTTTTATTACATTTCCTGATGTATATACATGTACTTATGTTGTGTAGAAAGTTTGAGCTGATTCCAATCAAAATTGGATTTTTAACGAATTTTTTAAGTTGCTCCAAAATCAGACAAAAGTCCCTGTACTATAGTACAGGGTCACAGGCCGAATTTTGCCAAAAATGAAAAGTAGAAAATTCTTCATTTTTATTACATTTCCCAATCCAAATACATGTTCTTATGTTCTATAGAAAGTTTGAGCTGATTCTGATCAAGTTTGGATTTTTTACGAATTTTTAAAGTTGCTCCAAAATTGAGCAAAAGTCCCTGTACTATAGTACAGGGTCACAGGCCAAATTTGCCAAAAATGAAAAGGAGAGAATTCTCCATTTTTATTACATTTCCTGATACATATACATGTACATTATACAGTTATGTTAATGACTGTTTCTCTCTCCAGATCATATCTTGTTCCTCATTATCAGACTCCATTAGTTTATTGTCTGTTGATCCTAATGACATCACACCCACTCACTTAATTGGACACTCTATTGATATCCTGTTAGCTGAACCATTCTTTGTTTCCATGACGTTACCATGGCACTCTCTTTACTTCTGGTATGTACGGACTGCACTAGATCCTCTTCTGTCGACCGATTGCACAATAACCCCAGGCTCCGCCCACTTAATGGGAATAGCCGGTAACTAACATGTACATGCACTTGTGTAATTAATTAATTTGGTATGTACATGTAATTAATTAATTATTTATTTATTTATTTATTTATTTATTTGTTGTTTTTGTTTACAGTTAAATTTGAAAACCTTCATCTATTGAAACATTCTCTTGGAAAAGTTGAAGAGTTTTACTTAACACCTTATGATGATGCAGTAATTAATAGATTAATTAATTAATTATTAATTAATATTCATTAGGTAATGGAAAGTATTCCTGATATTAATAAGTCCTTGCCCCCTGAGGATTATTCACTGTGGGAATATCCCTCCTACCCCCTCAGTGGGGTCCAGACACTAATGAAATTTGACTTTACATCTCCAGTTCCGAAAGACACAATATTGAGAGAGAAAGGAAGGTATAGGACCCGCTAATGTGTACATGTACGGTATTTTATTAAGTAATATTGTATTTTTTTTAATTTTAATTAGTTGGTCGTTGACCACACCCACTTCTTGTCACGGGATTGTTCTTTGGATGGAGTACAGTACTGGATGGACTCCAGTTTTATTAGACGAGCCCATATTTGGTCATAAGTTGAACTGGTCGTCTAATCAGAATCAAGGAGTGTGTTTCTTTGTAAAGGAGGATTATGAGGGGGAGGGGTCAGTAGGTGTGGCTTATAATATCAGTATGAACACTGGAACTGGTGACTTGGGTATGGAATTTGAACTAATTTTTTAACTACAAACTACATTGAAGTAATGTACTTTTATGTGGCTGTTTTAAAATGTTTGAAATTGAAAACGATCAAAATTTTCTTCAAAAATTTGCATTTTCGTATATTCTTATGCTGTGTAAAAAGTTGCTCAGTTATTTGAAACTGGCACAGATTAATCCCACTCTGAATGGCTGTCACAACTTGCTATGCTGGGAAAGCAACCTCCTTCCTTTTATTATAAAAAGAAAAAGACTTACAATAATAGCATTACAATTTCTTAAAGCAGCAAAAGTAGCAAAGTACATTAATGATAATAATAATAATAGCAGCAAAAGTTAACAATAGCAGTTCCTAAATACAGCAGTTTTATAATCACTCAATACATTATTTAGTAACAGTAGTTATTAATGTCACTATCACACTTATAAATGCAAAGGCAATGGATACATAAGCAATGTTTAAATTAAAAGGAATACTAGCACACAATATACGTAACCTGAAACTAAACTTCCTCCTCTTCATTGACTCAATGAACTTTGTTAAGATATCTTCAATATCCTTATATTCTTTACTTGCTTTCTCACTAATCTTCCTTATAACACGTTGTCTTGTCCTGGTAACACTAGCAGCTCTGAGGCAAGGATGAAGTAGGAAGAAGCACTCCAGTACACTGTACATGAAGAGGAACCCAATCTCTCCAGGATGAAACCCAACCCCATGCTCAATGTGAGATATTCTTGATTTAACATGAAGTGCAATAGCATCAATCAGTAGTGATGCTATCATGAAGGTTGATATTATATGAAGTATCCAGTGGAGTAGGAACCATAACTGAAGCCAGCTAAGTGTGGATACTGCTGTGTTAACGAAATGTCTATCACGTTCCTTGAGATAGTATATGCATGCAGCACTCTTAGTAGAGTTATCATTAGTAATATTACCCAGTTCAATTTCGTGTTTACGAACAGCTTCAACATAAGTTTCTATTGACACTGGAAGGTTATTATTTTTAGGATTATACACCTTATAAATATGATATACAAATAGTTCTAATTCTTCACATCTTCTTTGTATCCCATACATTAACTTTGAGAATATGAAGCAACTGACCAGAACACGAAATAAAGAATAAGTGTACAATGCAAGAGCAGCTCTTTCAAGATTATAAGTATCATTTGTTGATCTACCTTTATTCTGTTCACAATAAAGCCAAAAGAATACTCCAGCAGTGGTAGCAAGTAGCGTAAACCCGATGATAAACCATGTGACATAATGACACAATCGTTCACCATGCAGTGGTGTATTGGTACGCTCATCTTCTGTACTAAAGAAATTAACATATTCCTTTATTTTCTGGTTATAAAGTGCTTTTATTGGATCTGTTTCCATTAGATCACTCTCTTTAGTTTCATCATTAAAAGGATCCAATGGCAGTTTATCTTTGTTACCACTCTCCACACCACAGCATTTCTTTTTAAAAAATTTCAATATTCCTAACAGACACTCATTAAAACTTTTAAAGTGTTTAATATACAGGCACCACAGTGCCCATACGAACAATACTTGAGATACAGCATTGGCTGTTGTTGAGAATAACAATGATATCTTACTGAGATCAACAAACTCTTGAATCAGTGGTTTAGTAGTTTTATTGTCAACATTATTCTCTATATAAAGGAGGGAATTGATTTATCAATACTAGATCTATCTTACCTGGTTTAATGTCTCTCAGTGCAAGTTGTGGTAGTTCATTTTCATTTGTAGTCTCATTGTAATTGAAGTACAGTGTGTAGCATATTGAGGAGTAGTCATAGGAACATGTAGCCCAACCAATGATGTACATAACAAGAGGAAATATGTTGATAGAGAGAGCTGGGATAACTATGCAGATCATTATTATACTTAGCAAACAGCATATAAATTCAAAAATAATTGGTATGGATTCGATGTGACTCTGGACCCACAAAACATTATCACGTGAGATTGATAGCTCTCTTCTTGGTCTTATCCATTGAAAGGTTACAGCACTCATCAAAGTAAAAAAAATTGGAAATATCCATTTTGTCACAAATTCTACAACAATGAAAGAATGAAAGTGCTATCACTCTAACATTCACTATAATACATAGCCTTACTTCTTACACAAGTGCAGGTACAACAGCTATTTGGCATAATGCAGAAGCTTTACAGCAGCCCTGGATACAAAACAGCAGATGCAAAAAGGAGTGAGCCAAGGAGTGATAAAAAAGGATCTAGTACTATAGTTAGTGTATAATGTAGCTATAGAAATGTGATATGCAGTGATAGTAATCTCTTGTGGTGGAACAAGACTAACAATGAAACTTAATAGTACAACCCTTGATGCTCAGTATCTAATATAGCAACAACAGCAGATTAAAGCAGCATAGTAATAATAAGATAGCAGCAAGATTAATAATAATAGTAAAAGCACAGCAATAAACAATAACAATAATAGCAATATAAAACAATCTAGCAAAGCAATAGTAAAAACTAATAGTAAAAGGAAACAGAAGGTTAAAGGAGCTATTTTTAGCTAGTGACACTAGTTATTAAACTAACTACAATACCGACAAAACCAAAGGTAATAGATAGATAAGCAATGTTCAAGTTAAAAGGAATACTGGCACACAATATACGTAACCTGAAACTAAACTTCCTCCTCTTCATTGACTCAATGAATTCCTGCATCACCTCCTCCGGAATATCTTTATATTCATTGCTTGCTTTGTCGCTAATCTTCCTTATAACACGTTGTCTTGTCCTGGTAACACTAGCAGCTCTGAGGCAAGGATAAAACAGAAAGAAACAATGTAGTACACTGTACATGAAGAGGAACCCAATCTCTCCAGGATGAAAGCCAACCCCATGCTCAAAGTGAGATATTCTTGATTTAACATGAAGTGCAATAGCATCAATCAGTAGTGACATTATCATGAAGGTTGATATTATATGGAGTATCCAATGGAGTAGGAACCATAACTGAAGCCAGCTAAGTGTGGACACTGCTGTATTAACAAAATGTCTATCACGTGCCTTGAGATAATTCTTGGCATGTTTATCAGTGATGTAAATACCACTAGTACTATCAAATTCATTCAGTTCAACTTCAAATTTGATGTTTTTAAGATAATCTGTTACCATGTCTGAAAGTTTTTTATCTTCATTAAGAGGAATTATGTGAGCAGGAGTAGCTTCATTAGTTCCATTAGGGGTAACCATTACATTTGTATACCTCATTAATATAGTATACCAAATAGTTCTAATTCTTCACATCTTCTCTGTATTCCGTACATCAACTTTGAGAAAATGAAGCAACTGACCAAAATACGAAATAAAGAATAAGTGTACAATGCAAGAGCAGCTCTTTCAAGATTATGAGTATCATTTTTCAATCTATCTTTATTCTGTTCACAATAAAGACAAAAGAATACTCCAGCAGTGGCAACAAGTAGCATCAACCCAATGATAAACCATGTGACATAATGACACAACCGTTCACCTTGAAGTGGTGTGTTAGTTCGTACATCTTCTTTACTAAAGAAACTAGCACTTTCCTGTATTTTCTGGTTATAAGGTTTGTTAACACTTCTTCTGTTGTGGTTATTTCCATTAGATCACTGTCTTCAGTGTCATCATTAAAAGGATCTAATGGAACCAATGGAATTTTATCTTTGTTAGTCTCCACACCACACATATATGGCTAGTTATAGGGACCAGATAAACTAAAATTGTCATCCAGAAAACCTGTTTCTGAAGTTTTATGGTTTCAATATTATTGTTTATAAAATCAATTGTGCTTCCACATATACCATAATGTTGTTTTCACCTATTTTTTGTAGCTACACAAAGGAAAGAAATCTGAAAAACATGAAACCAAAAACCAAGTAATGATATGTTTGGGTTTTATAGTTTTAGGTTTTACCTTATAGCTTGTTGCATATGTACACAATATACATGTTTGGGTTTTTGGTTTTGTAGTTTTCAGGTTTTACCTTATAGTCTGTTGTATATGTACACAATGTACGTATTTGGGTTTTTGGTTTTGTAGTTTTCAGGTTTCCAATGTACATGTTTGGGTTTTTAGTTTTGTAGTTTTCAGGTTTCTACCTTATTGTCTGTTGCATATGTACACAGTGTACATGTTTGGGTTTTTGGTTTTGTAGTTTTCAGGTTTCTGCCTTAGAGTCAGTTGCATATGT
>NW_003548797.1:0-8022 GCF_000090795.2 Amphimedon queenslandica | reverse complement strand
GTGCTTTGATTGGTTTGTAGTGGTGTGTGGGCGAATCAAATGAAATTTCAAAAGTCGCGGCAGGTGGCCAGCGCAAGACGATCAGATCTCATTTATCACTATTATTATTGTTACATGTCTAGTGTATGTAGCTGAGGCTGTTATTTGCCTCTATCAAAGCTTGTGGTTAACAGGAAAGCCCATACATATTATACTGTGCAGTACTATATATTCCACACAGTGCTACATTTTCCTACCATGCGGTTATTGGAAGTTGTAGCACTGGCGGCGCCTTTGATCCGCCCACGCACCATACTACAAAATACACTATAAACATGTATACAACAAGTAAAGTCCATTCTTTCTGATGTCTATGCAGTGATAATCATTACAAAAGAGGAATAAAGCTATCATCATATGCACAGGGCATTACATTGTTGTATGAAACTTTGCAGCTACTTTTATGAAACTGCTCTACTTGGGACACATTACAAATACTTTGTAATGTGGCTCTGGACAAAGCTGCAGGCAAATGTACATGTAAAGTATATGCACATGTACAGTACACATGAGAGTAAATATAATCAACCACATCATAACAGTTTATATACTATTCACAATGGTATGCCTACGTCATGTGCACTAAAGTCACATGATCCAATTAAAATTACAACAAATCACAGTCACAGTAATAGTCAGCTAAAAGAGACCAAGTGCCTATTATTCTTTAAAGTGAGTTCATGGCTTTATCTAAAGGCCCCCTATTAAGAGCTAAGAAGATACAGAAACCAGCTCCTCTACTACAAGGAAGCAACTGTATAGCAGCTATTGACTTTGGTACCTCATCACTGTCAGTAGCATACACCACTCCAACTGATGGGGCCATTAAACTAGTACCACTACACAGTACTTACGAGAGGGTTCCTAATGCTATACTGCTCATAATAAAGGAGGAGGGAAATAAGGTCATTGGGATTGGACATGAGGCTCAAAGCATGTACAGTGATATAAAGAAAGGAGCTGAAAAATTTATTTATTTTGAACGGATCAAAAAGCTACTAGAGAGAGATAAAGTGAGTTACATCTAATATATATGCTACATGTACATGTATAACCACAATTAAATCTAGAGGGAATTTAGGAGACTTTTTGCCTATAATAATTAGTCTAGATCTCCTAAAATCTCACATTTTCCATTCTTTAGCCTATAGTCTCTCTCACATTTAGCCTAAGTCTCCTTAAGTCTTCTATTTTTAGTTAGATTGGTCTCTCAATATTTATTTCTAAATCAAACAATGTACAGTATATATAACTAGTATTATTATAATATTTATGTTTTAGTCATTAGATCGTACTACCCAAGTCTCTTCATTCACTGGTGGATCTTATTATCTCATTGAAGTTATAGCTTTTATACTAACACACCTCAAGGAGAAGCTACTCGTTGATCATTTGAAGAGAAACTACAAGTCAAGTGATTTTGATTGGGTCATTACTGTTCCTGCTATATGGAAAGCAAGAACAAGAAGAATGATGAGAGAAGCTGCTTATATGGTAACCTAATACATGCTTTGTATTTCATTATGTTACTATGATAGGCTGGTCTCACTTCTGATGCTCCTGGTATAACAAGGTTCAGTCCAGTTGGTTCTCCTTTACCACGTCCAGAGGAGGTTAATCCTGAGAAGCTATCATTAGCTCTAGAACCAGAAGTAGCTGCTATAGCTGCACAGCATCAGTCAGAAGTATCAGGGTCACCTCCACAGAGATATATGGTAGTTGATATAGGAGGAGGTACAGTTGATATTACTGTACATGATAAGAGTAGTGGGAGAATTAGTGTAGTACTACCACCGATGGGTAACATCTGGGGAGGTACTACTGTCAATGAAGCATTGTCAATGTTACTGGAAGAAGCAGTAGATGATGGAGGCTTCCAATCTTTTATAGAATCCGACCCCATCAGTGCCAGAGCTACGCTAAATAAACTTTTCTACGAAGAGTTTGAAGAGCGAAAAAAGAGATTTGGAAATACAATTGAGGGCTTTAGCGAAATAACATTAATACTACCCCGACCTTTCATCAGGTATTATGGCAGTGATAAGCTTTATGAAGCAAGCAAGCTGAACATGTGCTATGATCCAATAGATGATTCTTTAAGCATAGGATACGACTTACTAGAACAGAAGATATTCAAATCCACAGTTGATAAGATCATAGAGTGTGTGAGGGCAGCATTTGATGGCCTAACAGATCATATTGATACAGTTTATCTGGTAGGAGGGTTTGGAGGGTGTAGGTTTGTTAGTCAAAGGATAGAAGAAGCTATTGCTCAGCATCGTTGTATGCTTTATGATAATATAGTGTGTCCTATACAACCAGATCTTGCTGTTGTATCAGGAGCAGTAATGTGGAGGAAAGATCCTAACATAATCCAATCACATGTTGCTGATGCTACCTATGGGATAGGATGTGTTCCTGTATTTGACCCATCAATACATGATGAGCATTACAAGTATCTAGATGAAGAAGATCGTAAGCAACGTTGTGACAATGTCTTCAAGGTATTTGTGCTCAAAGGAGAAGTAATAAAGGATGAAGTTTACAAAGCTACATTAATACCTCATTCCCAAACAAAAACACAAACTTGTATTCCCATATACTGTACAGGAGATGATGGAGTTCAGTATACAAGGGATAAAGAAGGTAAGCTAACAGTACGTAAGATTGGTGAGCTAGTACTTGATCTTCCTAATCCTGATAATGTACCCAATAATGAGAGAGAATATGACGTATTCATGGATTTCAGTGGTACAGAGATACAAGCAAGAGCCCAGTATAATATCACTGGAGAAGAAGTGAAAACAGTTTGTGACTTTTTAACAAACCAAGACTAACAATACATGTAATTTCTTGCTGATAATTATTATGGTATGTTATTTTGAACACTATTGGGCCTACACTACTTGTCCTCAATACAGAGATGTCCTCATTTGTTAATGACAGTTAGGGCATTACAAAGTGTCCTGGCTCCCATCATAAAAAGGATGTAGCGACTTTTGGTAGCCATGCTCAATTACAATTATAGCAGTGGCCACAAATTTATGCTATTTTGCAAATTCTGAGAATGTTCATCTATTAAGCCACAGCAGGCCAAGGTCCGTTCAACACAATAAAATACACAAAAAATTTTACTGGCTATTTATAAAAATTTTGGGCCACGGAAATTACTAACTGTATGTATACATGTACGTGTACATGTACTCCATTATGTGTCTCAGAGGTGCACGCTCCTCTTACCATCATCCCTATCACTCCTTCTGCTCTCATGAGCAAGCTCTCTCAGATGGGAGGGTTTACTAAACTACATGTACATGTACATACTGTATACTATATGTTCTATATACAATGTACTATATTTATCCGTCTATTTTTAACTCAGACACACATATATGTATACTGTATATGCATTTTTATTAATAGTTTATTATGTGTTTACAGTGTACATGTACATGTACAAGTGCTCATTGGTAAATACATGTACCTTCACTGGGTGGTATGTAGTTCCTCCCACACTGGCCGTACTGGTTACTGCCAAATGAATAGATGGTCCCCAGCTGGGTGAGTATGATGGTGTGTGATCTACCAAGAGCAATCTGACTGGCAGGGACTCCTAGCATACTGGTGACAACACCTAGTGGAGGGGTGGGAGGATAAAATGAACTACTGTAAATCCATTGATAATTACTACCCATAAATTTTAACTATTTTAAATATTTTAACCTTTGGCCTAATAATTCGTTAAAGTTAATGGACATACATGTGTAGATATGATTTTCAATGTGCATTTGGTTACCTTAGTTGTAAAAATCATTAAAATTAATGGACATTAATATATCCACCATTGCAAAAATGTTAAACATAAAGGCTGTTAAATTATTTGGTTTTACGTACATTAAAATAATAATAATAATGTCGTTACAATCCTAAGAACATGTATACACTTTAGATGCATGCGTAAATGTACATGTACATGCAGTATAAAATAGCACATTGAAACCTAAAATTAATAAATATCTTATTAACATCCACATTCCACATACACACAATGCATGTACATGTATGTATACATGTACACGTACATGTACATATACATGTACATACATATATGTAACAAGTACATGTGTGATGTGACTATTACCGGTAGTTTTGTCCACAAGGTCGTCTTCCACAGCTCCAAACATGAAGAGTTTCCCGTCCTTACCAATGAATGCTGTTGTGTGTGGGCCACAGGCACAGCTAGTTATCTCCTGGTCCTTTAGTTTACTGAACTTCTTCAATTTAACTGGTTTAGGCTGCTGGCGACCAACTGGAGCTAGAGAGGGAGAGAAAAAGAGAGAGAAATAATTCTAATCAAGTTTGGATTTTTCATGAACTTTAAAGTTGCTCAAAAAGTTGGTCCATACTACAGTACATGCATTAATACATGTAAGAATTCTCCAACTTTAATACATTTTTCAATAGCTTAATTCATAGTACTTCAGGGTTCTGCCTAGAATAAAATTGGTGGCCATTGGTGTTCCTTTTAAATTTATGTACACCATACTAGTAGACTACAATATCATGCTTTATGTATGGTTATTAGTATTAATTGGATGGTTGGACTAAGTGATGAACTGGTTGGTTCATTTGTTGAGGTGGTTGTCCCGACCACCCCCGACCACCATAGGCACTCAGAACTATGGTACATGTACATTACATAACTACATGTACCCATACCATTCTCCCCTGCCTCTCCCTTCCTGTTCACTCCTCCAAAGTAGACCACTCCTTTATCAGTGACCAAGACACAGAAGCTCCCAGTATTATCCACAGCTATACTCTCTATCTTCATCTTAGCATCAGGTAATTCAACTTCAGTCCATTGTCCCTTGGGAGTGTCTTTACCAGTCACACCTACTACAACACCAGAGCCTTGATAATACAACTAGAAATAATAAGTATAATAATAATAATACAGGTTAATTTTGAATAAAAATAATTACACATGTAAACATACATGTACATGTACATGTAATTAAAAAATTGTATGGCTATATGACGTCTACATGTACATGTACATTCATATGTATAAATAATAATCACTGTTAGATCTAGAGGGAGTTTAAGAGACTTTTGACTCATACATTTTGATCTACATGTACATTAGGTCCTCTGAAATCTCCCATTTAACAGTTTTTGGTATCTCATATACATACGTACATGCATGTACATGTACTTAGTCTGGGTCTCTTATTTTTGTTAAACTAGTCCTGTCATTTCTAGATCCAACACTGATGATAATAGTAAAAATGATTAAATTTTAGTCACTGTAGTAATTTAAAAGGTACTACATAAAAATATTTAAATGTTCACTTCCTTAGCTCCAATTCTCTCCCTCCCTCGTTCTCTTACTTTCCCAGTTGTTGTTGATATCATTATTGTGTTCCTAGCAGCTGACAGTTTGTTCACTTCTTGTAGATTGTTTTGATCTATAAATTAACAAAAAACAATGAAAATATTACAAAAAATATTCAACCTTCAACCTTCAAAATCTCCTCCCTCCCCCCCTCTCCCTCCCTCCGTCCCTCCTCCTTCCCTCCCCCCTCCCTCCGTCCCTCCCCCTTCTCCCTCCGTCCCTCCCCCCTCCCTCCCTCCCTCCGTCCCTCCCCCTCTCTCCCTCTCTCTCCCCCCTCTCTCTCCCTCTCTCCCTCCCTCCCTTACATAGTGTATGTAAGCTCCCCTGATTGTCATATTTTGCTCTGCCCAGTACAATGATGCTCTTCTGTGACAGCTGTAATGGCCTCTCCTCAACTATTGGTATCGGTGAACATATAGTGGTCAATTTACGAAGAGAGAAACCACCCTAGTTATTAAAAGAGGAGGAGTCAGTTATAAATATAACTAATGGCATAATTATTTATGTCCTGCAGTATTAATGGTAGAACTACATGTACATACATGTACATTATTATTATCATTAACATTATCATTATTATTTATACTATAATAATAATAATAATTATTATTATTATTATCATTATTATAATTATATTATTATTATTATATTATTATTATTATATTATTATTATTACTTCTTTCTTAGCTGCTATCTGTTTGAGGTCAGTTCCATCAGTAAATAAACAATGAGGACCAACAGCATCAACTAATGGTTAGGGAGAGAGAGAAAGAGAAACTTTAAAAATTAAAAAAAAAAGAAGTACATATACATTATGTCTCATGGTGTGTTTATGAATAATTTAAAAAGTTGAAGTACAATGTGCATGTTGAATTTCAGTATTGACAAATATACATTTATGAGAGTATAAATATACATATAAATATAAATATACATTTATTTATACATTTATACAAAATGTACAGCCCTTGAATAAAGGCACCCTGTGGTATATGTACATGTACATGTATATCACTTACCATCTAGTTCCATTGTTTCTTGTACCTGGAGTGTGTCAGGGTCTATCATTATCACAAGACTCTTACCGATTGGAGCAAAGTACAATTTACCCTGTGGAAGAGAGAGGGGGGGGAGAGGGAGAAGGAAAAAAAGATTACAGTATGCACATCTATTGTACATGTACATGTACATATCTTTGTGTTAACACTTTTCTTTCTTCCAGCATTCATTGCACTTATTGTTAGTTGTAAATGCTTTTTTCTAGTTTTTATTTCCCATTATCATTATTACGTTTGGAAAAACACACGTACAAGATAAATATTACATGTAAATGTATAAATCTTGTAATAATGATTATTGTTATTACTTAAAACAATAAAAATAAACATTAATCTTGTACATGTACATGTAGCCCCATGTTTCTTCATGTACATGTACATCCCCTTTAACTCCTTACAGATGCAAAGAGCAATCTTCCAGCTTCATCATTATGAAACTCACTCACGGACTCAGAAAGATGACCCTAAAAATAAAAAAATATTAAAGTTGTTTGTTTAATTGTTTTATACTGGGGATCAGATCCTGTTTCTAATCTAACTCGGTATACTTACACATTCTCTACATTTATTATTATTATTTCTGTGAATTACATGTATACTGTAAAGTTCTTTAATAATAATAATAATAGTTTAATACATAATATTTTATTAATAATACATTTAAGTCAATAATACACATGTAAGGGCATAGATAAATGAACAAATTGTACCTACCTTTATAGTATTACCGTAGCCAGATCCAATCTTCATCAACCCAAAGCTACCATGAACATATAAATACTTGGAGTCGCTAGCAATAGAACCAACAAGAGATGAAGAGGAAGGCTTATGATCCAGTCCTGGTAGAGGCCATTTATCAACAAGACTCTTAGTTTGTATCCCTTGATCAAACCAGTCGGTATCGTAAGGTGAACCTATAAGAACCGCTTTTACTGATACTTGTAATGACCTTAATATGTCTGGTACCTGAGGAGGGGAGGGGGGAGAGAGAAAGAGAGAGAGAGAGAGAGAGAGAGAGATTAACATTGATCACTAATTATAATCATAGTTTCGTTGGTACAATGTCCGTTCATGTACAGAGAATTTAGGCTCAGTTTATACAAATCCACTTCACTGAATCGGGATTGTTTCGCTATTCATTTCAGATCAAAAATTCATTTCAATCAAAAAGGATTAACATCACAGGATCCTTATACTCACAATTGATCCACAATACATGTACATGTAGTTCATTGGTCTTTCATTAAGATCTTCTTACTTTTAAATAGTGTCCATTATAATCATTAGGTCCTATCAGTAGAGCAGCAATGGCTGACAGGATCTTGCTAGTCTGTCCAAGAGCAACCACTAAACTTACGAGACAAGAAGAAGCAACAGCAGAGAGTTTGGAGGCAGCAGCTGGTGACTCATCAACAACTATCTTCATCAGTAACTCAAATAATTTAGCTATAGGAGAGAGGGAGAGAGAGAGGGGGAGAGAGGGAGAAAGAGAGGGGGAGGGAGGGGGGAGGGAGGGAGGGAGGGGGA